>NC_085043.1:9832372-9874872 GCF_963692335.1 Osmerus eperlanus
GAAAACTGAGAGCTGGGAGATGAGAGAGAGAGAGAGAGAGAGAGAGAGAGAGAGAGAGAGAGAGAGAGATAGAGAGGAGAGAGGAGAGAGAGAGAGAGAGAGCTAGCGAGAAAGAGAGCGCTGGGGAGAGCCATTTGCACTGTGCTCAGCAGGGGGCCCAGTCCTTATGCAGCTATCTCTAGGCTTTAGTTCCCTTTAGTTCCCACACACACACACAGTACACGCACACAATACACACACACACAGTACACACACAGTACACACACAGTACACACACCCTTGCAGGCTCAGACTATATTGGTCACACAAGCAAAGTAAACATGTGCCACATATCCCCCCCTCACGGATTCTATGTCCACATTATAAGCCCCCCTCACAGACATTTACAGCCCAATAAACACATGCACACAACGCACACACTGGAAGTACACACACAGAACTGGCGCATGGCGTGAGTGTGTGTGTCAGTTTTACTTTATTGTCCTTTGATAACGCGTGTATTTGTAATTGTTTTTGGTTGCGTGTAGAGTTGTATTATTTGTTGCGTATAACCAGGCCAGTTAGCATAGAACACACACACATACACACACACACACACACACACACATACACACACACACACACACACATACACACACAGGCACAGCCTGTCTCTCAGTGGCAGTACCAGTTACACCCTGCGAACGCAATGGCAACCGTCCCCCGCGGAAACTGTCTCCGGCCGTTCCAGCCCTTTCTGTCACCACCCCAGCGGTCTTAATTCTCACAGCTGCCATGGAAATCAACAGACACCAAGAAAGGAGATGGAGGGAGAGAAAGAAAGAAACAGAGGTAGAAAGAGAGATGTGGGAGAGGAGGGAGGAGAGAGGGGGGGGGGAGAGGGAGGGAGAGGAGAGAGAGGGGGGGAGAGGGAGGGAGGGAGAGAGGGGGGGGGGAGAGAAAGAGAGGAATGTGAGCTAACTCTTGCGTTTAAAAACAAACCATAGAGGGAACAGAAACCACTTCTTAGAAAAACACATTTAAGTGACGGCGCGGGAGAGGGAACACGACTGTTCTGAGATGGACCTTGTCAGGATGGTCATTGTGCAACTTCACACACACACACACACGCACACACCATACACACACACAAAATCGATGGTCTCAGTCTATCAACAACGGTAGGGCAGGCCGAGCTAGGCTGCTAATCATCAGTAGCAGTGTGTACCAGTGATCTAGTGTCCCAGTCAAAACACCAGCCACACTCACAGGAGAGGGAGAGAGAGAGAGAGAGAAGAGAGGGGGAGGGGGAGAGAGAGAGAGATAGAGAGAGAGAGAGAGAGAGAGGGGGAGAGAAGAGAGGGGGAGAGAGATGGGAGGGATAGGAGGAGAGGGAGAGAGAGAGAGATGAGAGAGAGAGAGAGAGAGAGAGAGAGAGAGAGAGAGAGAGAGAGAGAGAGAGAGAGAGAGAGAGAGAGAGAGAAAGAAGGAGAGGAAGCAATTAAAGCCTCTCCACTTGTCTTCCTTCCTCACCTGCTAACCTGAGACAGAGTATACACTCCTGTGTCTGACACACACACACACACACACACACAGGTTATCTTGTTTATAACTAAGATAAGGCTAAGAGGATGCTGCTATCAACCTATCTTATTAATTTCCTCCCTGCCTGGCACCCATCTTCACGTAGAGACGTCGGCGATAAGTAAAAGCCACGAGCACAGCGCCAATAACGCTGATCGCATCAGAGGACGACACAGGAGCCAAATAAAGGCCCATCCGGACACGGGAGGGAAGCTGCTCATCTCACTATGAATATCCCAAAGAAGAGAGAAGGGAAATGGGGAGGGAGGGGTACCCTGTAACAACACTGTGGCAGCGAGGGAGGTGTGTGTGTGTGAGTGTGTGTGAGTGTGTGTGTGTGTGTGTGTGTGTGTGTGGAGAATTACGCACGTACCAGTGGGGATGTGCATTCCCGCACCCCGGGGTGAGGGGTGCCACCCCTCACCCCGGGGAGGCACCCCGGGGTGAGGGGCTTACACGGAGCTTAGGGAGTGTTTCTGTCCCCCCCACGCCCCCCCACGCCAATGTCATCTTGGACACCTCCAAGCATCCTCCTCCCCACCCCCCACCCCCCACGTTCCTTTGTTCTCTGGAGATCTCTGTGATGTTCTCTGGAGATCTCTGTGATGTTCTCTGGAGATCACTGATGTTCTCCGTCGCTGTGCGCCCGACAGAGCTGGCGCTCCTCCTCTCCCCTCCTCGTATCTTCTGCCATCTGCCACTGGGGATGAAGAGTGGAGCACTCTCTCCATCTCTCTCCACCTCTCTCTCCTCGATCCCCCACCCACCCACCCACCCATCAATCCCTCCCTCCCTCCCCCCCCTCCCCCCTCCCTCCCCCCCCTCCCTCCCTCCCTCTCCCTCCCTCCCTCCGTCCCTCCCTGTGCGAGGTCCACAGGTTCGGTTATTAAACTGCTGTCAGTGGAGGGACAGGTCCATCCATTAACCCTGAGCAGTGCTGGGCCTGGGGGCCTCCTGCCGAACACACACACACCCCTGATGGAGGACATCACCTGCATTACCAGGGTCACTCTCTCTCTTACACACACACACTTACACAGCATGCAAGCACATAAAATACACATATAAAGCACTCAGGTGTTCACGCACACACTATACACTGTGCAGTCATACAAAGCATGCTCAGAAAGAGCTCACACACACATGCATGTAACTTCCAGTCAGAATGCACCTAGTTTCAACATAACAGTGTCCTTGTTCCTGGGAAACAGTTGGAGGTCAACAAAACACCAGAGCCATGAAGCAGAGAGAGAGAGGTTAGGATAGAGTTAGATACAGAAGAAAGGATGTCAAGAGACAAAGACATACCCTCTCTCTCTCTCACACACACACACACACGAGGAGACAGCACAGTATCACCTTTTTATCAAACAGGCAGGTAGAGAGAGAGAGAGAGAGAGAGAGAGAGAGAGAGAGAGAGAGAGAGAGAGAGACAGACAGACAGACAGAGAGGGTCGGGGGGGGGGGGGCAGGAGAGGTTGGCGCAGGGGTAAAAGGACAGCAGCTTGACAGAGTTTCTTTTTGGAAGAAAAATGACCCAGGACATCAAATATTCATGGTGCTTAGCCGGGCTGCAGAACCCGGATGTGTGGCTCTGGGTCCATCAAGGACTCTGGCCATGAAAAATGGATGCTCTGAGACAGGGAGCGCTCTGTTTAGAGATGGAGGGTTCAGATGGGCTCAGAGCACGACACTGTGTACCCAAGGTGTGTGTGTGTGTTTTGTCTAGCTGTATGTTTGCCGGTTGGTCTATGAGTCCAAACGCTTTTGTGTGCGTGTGTGTGTGTCACAAACACTGCTTTTTCTGTAAAGGTGTCTTGCAAAGACATGCACACACACACACACAACACCGTCACACACACGCAAGCACACACACGCTGCTTGACAAACTAGTATTAAGGAACCAGGGGAACGGGCCTCTACTAAAACAGGAGAACAGATGCTGCAGCACTATGAGCGTGTTCCTTGCCTCGCAGTGGGACCACAGAGAACGCAGAAAGGCCGAATTTAAGAGCAGATTCAGAAAGTAAAAGAGGAGTAATGTGTTTCCAGGCAGTACGGGCCAGAGGGACAAGAAGAAAGACAGCTGCTGTTTTGACACAGCTGTGTGTGTGTGTGTGTGTGTGTGTGTGTGTGATCTGTGATAGTGTGTATTTTTGTACGGGTCTATGGAGGGTTGTGTGTGACGGCTTGTTTGCGTGACTACGTGTCCGTGTTTGGGATTATGTAAGTCTGACTGTCCATGTGTCCTTGCATGTGTTTATACAAATCTGACTGTGTGTGTGTGTGATGGCATTTGTGTTAGTGTGCAGGCAACCAGGTAGCCAGATAACCAGTCAGACAGGCAGACAAAGAGAGAAAGAGAGAGAGAGAGAGAGAGAAAGAGAGAGAAAGAGAGAAAGAGAGAGAAAGGGGGGAAAGTGAAGGAGGAAAAATGGCGTTGGTAATATGGTATAGGGCAGAGAAATGACCATCTAGTCAAGAACGCGAGAGAAAAAACCTGCGTGGGAGAGATGGAGGAAGAGAAATGATTTAGGGGTAGAGGGAAGGAGACATAGGGATATCTGGAGGGGGATAAGGAATACGAGAGGTATTAGAGAGAAAATATGAGAAGAGAGGGGGGGAGAGGGAGAGCTAAGAGTTGGAGATAAGGAAATTGTCCAGGTGCTCCGGGTCTGACTGGTTTAGCGGAGGCCCAGGGTGTGTGTGTGTGTTTGTGAGAGAGAGAGGTGTGTGTGTGTGCGTGTTTCAGCAGCATGTAATTAACATTATCTGCAATGCATTGGGCCGCCGCGTGCCTATAGGGATTAGGGCTGAGGAAGAATAGCAGCTAGACAGGCTGTCTGACGAAGATGGACCGCTAGCTGCTGAGAAGCCTGCCGCCATACACTACAGAGACACGTGTGTGTGTGTGTGTGTGTGTGTGTGTGTAAGGGGGTTACATTCTGCTCTGGGAGGTGGATCAACAGGCTTCTGGCTCCAACGGTTCCTGGCAGGACACTGTGATCAGCCATCGAAAAACAACAAGAGGTTTTCCGTCAGTTTAGCACTCACTGCTTGTTTACGAGCCCTTTTCAGCACCAAAAACAATAACCTGCGAGTCAAACCCCAGCGAGGAGGGAAGGGAAGCAACACCAAATGACTCCCAGGGAGAACTGAGCAGAGAGGGAGGAGGGAGGGGGGTTAGAGGAGGAGAGGAGGGGAGAGCGTTGTTGAGTTATGACACTTATCAGAGTCAGTGTGTGGCACCTCGGCTAGGAAACCCAGACTGGTAGTGGCAGCATCATCAAAGATGAACATGCACTCGTCTGGCTCATTATTCACTTCGACCCTCATCTAATTCTGATGTGTGTGTGTGCTGACATGCAGATAGGAGGCCGAGTTAATAACATATTTTATACTGTAATTTAGAACGAGACCTCGAATGCTAACTCCATGATTAGGGAATCTTGGTAACCGTGACGTTGATTATGCTAAATAAATAACCTCACAATAACTGCCACGCTGGTGGATAGGACAGAGGAGCAGGAAATGTCATACATACTGCCAAAAAGCCTTTACATAGGAACGCACACACACACACACACACCCACACACCTCACCTTCCTTGACATCAGCCCCGCGGGGACGCTAGCTGCACACTGGCAGTCGTCTTCAGGATTAATGCGAGTGTCCATGTCCGTAGCAGCTAGTGCCTTATTTACATACATATTAAATATACACACAAAACACACGAGAGGCGCCGACACGGCAATTTCGGGTCGTGCAATTTAAGCCTTCGTCTTGTTTTCTTCTTTTCGTTTTCCTTTTCATAGGCGGTTAACATGCGGCGGACATTTATCACGGTCAGTCCCGCTCGCTTAAACGCAAGCAGACGCCACGATGGCAGGTGTTCTGACCTGGGATAATCCAATCATAACTCAAGCTTTATTACAGCGGTACGCATTTAGCTGTGTGTGTTTACTACCGATGAGGGTACAGTACACAAACACACACACACGCACTTCTCAAGCTAATCTTCAAGTATTACCTAAAAAAATCATGCCGTTTGCATTCTGGAGATTTCACAAAGACCTCTTGTTGAGCTGCTTGTCCTTGTCTCACACAGACACGCAGAAAAGTGTGCAACACGTAAATCTAACACAACACTAAAAACACGTGTCAGCATACTGTGAGAAGTGCACAAACAATCATTTGTATTGGAACACACAAACAAAGAGATGTAAATACTTGCTGTATGAGAGTTGTAGTTTAAGAGCTTGTGGGGGCTTGTGGGAGTTGTAGTTTAAGGGCCTGTGGGGGGCTGTGAGAGTTGCTGGACTGTTAGACTCATTCATTCTGGGCCACAAGTCACACTGCCTTCTGCCTCCCCATAGCAACCTTCCTGTCAATCAAGCACGTGCGTCTCCCGTTCCTCATGGTGGAGAGCAGGTCCTCACCACACCAAGCCAGGCCACGGACCACCTGGAATACTAAAGACATGCGGTGCACACACACACACACACACACACAGGTACACACACAGGTACACACACACACACACACACACAGGTACACACACACACACACACACACACTTACAGGTACACACCCACACACACACAGGTACACACACACATACCTACTTCACTGCATTCCAGTACAGCAATGTCACTAAATAGTATTCGACAGAGGCCACAACCTCAAAACCTGACACACACGCGCACCGACTCACACACACACACACACACACACACACACACACACACACACACACACACACACACACACACACACACACACACACACACACACAAGGTCATGTTGTGAAAGAGCACACAGTGTGTTCCCAGAGCATGCAAGACCCAGTGTATGAACAGTTGTGTTCCTGTGGGCAACTTATGACCAGCTGTGTGCTTTGTAGCGCAGAAACCCCTAACCTCTTGCAGGAAAGCGGGGACGGCCGAAAAGGCAACATTGTACATTATTAAATCATGTCGGTTGTGGCTTTGTATCTCCACACTGGCCCTGAATAAAACCACTACCACTCACACACACACACAACACTTTCCTGTGGTCACCTTTGCAGGAAACATATAGGAGCCAATTAAAGCTATTTCTTCAAACCGAAATGCAGCAATTAGATTGGCTCCAGAGCAGAGTTCACATGCCTAAACCCTCCCTCCCTCCCCCTCCCTCCCCCTCCCTCCCTCTACTCCCTCTACTCCCCTCTCCCTCCACTCTCTCTCTCCCTTCCTCCCAGGTCTAGGTTATTTGCAACACCATTTAAGTAATCCATACAGTCGTGGGGCTCAATTTCAATGTGAATACATACACAATAGAATACACAATTTTCCTGCTTGTTTCATGGTGGGGTTAACACACTTCTTGGTGTGGCTGTAGTAAAAAAGTTTCTAAAGGTTTGAAAAAAGTTTTGGAAACAAAGTTTAGAAAGGTTGAAAAAAAGTTTGGAAAAAATGTTCATGAAGGTTTGACAAATATTATCTGCAAAAAGTTTAGAATGGTTTGAAAAAGATATATATATAAAAAATCTTTAAAAAGTTTTACAAGGTAAAAAAATATTTGGGATTTCTTTTCAAAAATAGGTTTGCATCATTGATGAGTACTTGATGAGGACTCTACTAAACTCTACTGTACTCTATTGCAGGGCTCGCAACTAACTTATTTCCTCATAGTATCCCAAAGTGCAAAATGAACCATCCCAAACTGAACTTGACTTGTCCCAAAATATAAATTGTCCATCTGTCATCTGTCCTGCCCCCGGGCTCTGCATCATGTTTCTCTCAGTGCTCTCCACTCGCTCAGACCACACAGGTCTGATCTGTGTGTGTGTGTGGGTGTGAGTATGAGTGGGTGGGTATGCGTGTATGTATGTGTGTGTGTGTGTGTGTGTGTGTGTGTGGTCTCAGGGCTTACCGCACCGGGCTACTTTACCTTCCCATTCAGTCACGCAAGGCTTATCGAGAAAAATAATCACTTTTCTTTCATAAGCATGGCATGAACAGTGCTTTATTCTGGGCCTAGACTGGTAGCACCAGACCACTGATCCCAGGCTGAGACACACCTGTCTGGCTCTGTGGGAGGTTCGGGGCTGAATCTATCATCTGTCGCACGCAATGATCCATCAATCATTAAAACACTCACACAGAGGTGAGGAAAGGGTCAACTCTATTTCAAACGAATAGCTGTCTGTTGAATTACACACAAGGTACTGTATATATAAGCTAGACGAAGCATGCACGCACACACACACACACAGAGAGCCGTGTGGAACCCTTTCACATTGTGGAACATATAGTCGGAACCCTCTGAGAAGGGTTCCGCAGACAGAGCTTGGCCGCAGAGTTCTACGTTCCTCAGGGTTTCACCGAAACATTCTACACGTCAGTTCACAGAATTAGCCCATGGTGTCTACTAATACACCAAACACACACGCACACACACTGTACATACACACACACACGCACACACACTGTACATACACACACACGCACGCACGCACACTGTACATACACACGCACGCACACTGTACATACACACACACGCACACACACTGTACATACACACACACGCACGCACACTGTACATACATACACACGCACGCACACTGTACATACACACACACGCACACACACTGTACATACACACACACGCACACACACTGTACATACACACACACGCACGCACACTGTACATACACACACACGCACGCACACTGTACATACACACACACGCACGCACACTGTACATACACACACACGCACACACACTGTACATACACACACACGCACACACACTGTACATACACACACACGCACACACACTGTACATACACACACACGCACGCACTGCGTTACAGAGGCATCCTGTTTCCAAGGCCTGTGAGAGAAGCATCATCAGTTTTTAAAAAGCTCAGATTAATCGATGTTATAATTCATCCAATTACTGGTGGAATGCGGTCTGAGGGTGCTGAACACGGCACAGGCACACACGCGACGAGAGAGCATCACTGCAGGAGTGTGTGTGTGTGTGTGTGTGAGAGTTAGGATCCCTGTGGGCGGGGGTTATTTAGCACTCTGCTCATATGATGGACGCCCAGGTTTATTCCATACTCTCCACGGACGATGACGCGAGCTTGAGAAGGAATTGGGAAAGGAGGCTGTGGGGGTGTGTGTGTGTGAGGGGATGGCAGGATGAGTTAAGGGTTTGTGAGGGAACGAGGACGGGGTAACGTGGGTGTGATAAAGTGGGGTTTAGGAAGGGTTAGTGGGGGATAAGATAGTGACACAATGGTCATGGAAGAAATAACTAATGAGCGTTTGAGAGAGAGAGGGTATTCCTGGATGAGTGAAGGGCACTGGGGGAGAGGGGAGGTGGGGGTTTATAAACCAGGGTGTGAGAGGGTTAGGGGATAAGATGATAATGATACCATGGCTATTAGGAGATAACTGATGACAAATGTTTGTGCATAATATGTGTGCGATGTGCAATGTGTGTGTGTAGTGTTTACTATGTGTTTGATGTGCTGTGTTTGTAGTACATGTCTGCATGTGTGTGTGTGTGTGCGCATGTACAGTGTATGTGTGTGTGTGTGTGTGTGTGCATGTACAGTGTGTGTGTGTGTGTGTGTGTGTGTGTGCGCATGTACAGTGTATGTGTGTGTGTGTGTGTGTGTGTGTGTGTGTGTGTGTGTGTGCGCATGTACAGTGTGTATGTGTGTGTGTGTGTGTGTGTGTGTGTGGAGGCTCCAGACTTCATAGAACACATTTCACAACAGACACAAAGACAGCAGGTCGCTCGGCCGTAGAAGTTAAACAATTCTGTGTTTAATCTGAGTAATACGGGAGAACCTTGCGTGGTACAAGGTGAGTCCTACAGCAGGGATGAGACGGTATTAGGATTAATGATGAGTACTGCTGGATTAAACAGGAAGTGACCCTAACCCTAACACTGGGGGGGGGGGGGGGGGAATGTGAGAAGAGAGAGATTTCTAGAAGGAGGGATGAGAAGGAAAGAAAACAATGATGGCTCATTTTCCCCTTTCTCTTGCATCCATCAGTACAGGTAGACAGGCTCTGTTCCCTTGCTGGGATGCTGTCCATCACACACACACACAAACACCACACACACACACGTGTAGTGCACCTATGAAGTGACAGGATGCAGTGATGATTGGATTCCCAGTGTGTGTGTGTGTGTGTGGAGGGAGATATAGGAACCTTATCCCTGAAGCAGACCCTACTTCACAGGGAAGTATCTCCTGGAGAATATTCTCTGCTCTACCTCAAACCCACGATTGCCAAAGAAGAAGTGCTGTTTTTCTTCAATGATTGCCTCTGCAGAGTTGATAGAATGTTTCATCTGATAGCTGAAGGGCAGTGGACCATGGTGTGTGTGTGTGTGTGTGTGTTCCTATCTGGACCAAATGCAATGCATGATGGACTGACCATTCTTGACGTTTTTTTTGTAAAGGTCTACTCAGTCTTTATCTTCAACCCCTGGCCACACACACACACACACACACACACACACACACACTTCAGAGAAACTCACACACATTTCTGAAGGATAAAATCAGTCAATCTGATGAAATTCGCAGGAACGGACACCCAAAAGCATTCAAGCATTCCCCATTATTTTGCTGCCATGAGGAATAATTGGCAATTAAAACAACAAACTCCTAAGTGACCATTAAAACTGTAACAAGGGGCAGCAGGGCAGAAGGGGGATGAGGTCTGTGTTTCAAACCGGCTCCGGCATCAAACCTGTTAATCAGAACCACAGCAGTTGAAAAGGTCAACTAAACACACACACACACACACACACACAAGCAGGAGAACAATCCCTGGAGGAAAATCCATTGGCCACAGGGGACACCTCATTTACCCGTAGCTGAGGATTGGGCCATTATCAGTCAGAGCAGGGAAACATGGAGGAGGAGGAGGAGTGAGTTCTGTGGCCTTCTCCCGGTAACCCCGGGAGACATACCTGTAGGCATCGCCATGGGAACGGCGGGACGGGGAAAAACTGAGCAGCTCTGCGTGGGCGGATGATTTAGTTCCCTTTCCCTCCCTGCCTCCCTGCCTCCCTCCCTCCCTGCCTCCCTGCCTCCCTGCCTCCCTGCCTCCCTCCCTTTCCTCCTTCTCCTCCTGGGAGTCCTAAACCTCCCCCTCCCCTCCCCCTCCCCTCCTCCTGCCACCCCCCGCCCCCTCCATCCCTGGTAGTTTAACAGGGGAGTAACCAAAGTGGTTGGTGCAGTGATTAAACTAAATTTTTGGGGAGGTTCACTGTTATACACCCCCCAGCCCCCCCAGCCCCCCAGCCCCCCCAGCCCCCGCAATGCGTCTGTTCTCCTTTCAACAAAAGAGGGAGAGACAGAGAGGGGTGGTGCTCTCCCTTGGGCTCCAATTTAAAATAAAATCCTAATCATTCCTCCAGCCCATCCCACCAGCTTAAAACTTCTCCCTCTCCCTTTCTCACACACACACATTACAACGAGCCCCTTACCCCGCCCTATCATGTCCCATTTCCACCCAAACGCCTCCCCCCCTCCTCATCCTCCCTCTCCCAGCCAGCGGGGAGGCCTGTGCCAGCAACAGGCAGGCCCGTTTGATCCTTATCCTCGGAGCTGGAAGTCTATTTTGGGCCTCATCTAGCTAGCTGCAGAAAATACTTCCTTCTCTTCAAAACCCCACAACCCTGGCAACTACAGCTCAGGATGGAGATAGATAGAGAGAGAGAGAGAGAGAGAGAGAGAGAGAGAGAGAGAGAGGGAGGGAGAGGGAGGGAGATATGGGAGAGAGGGAGTGGAAGACAGACACAGACAGTCAAGAGAGAGACAGACAGACAGACAGACAGACAGAGATCGACTCTTTTCTTACTCGCACCTAGATGTGGACTAGTTCTAAATGACGTCAATTTCCCTGGTCGATCATCTTGCTCTCTCTCACTCTCTCTCTCCTTTCTTCACGCCTTCTCACTCCAGACCTAAATGACAGTGATTTCCCTCGCTAGTGGTTTTGAAGTCTCCGTTTTCCTCACCTCGTCTCTCCATCTGTCCGCCTCTCTTTCTCTCTCTGATAGTTATTTCTGAGAGCTCGGCCACAGATCTAGCTTCTAGCATCCGCGGCGAAATCACCGTGATTTTGCCGTTCAGCGTTGGGCTCCACCACTCCCATCCCCTCTAATCTCATTCTTATTTCTTTCGTTCTTTTTTTTCTTTTTCCCATCTCCTTCTATTGCTCCTCCACGCTCCGTTTAACTACCTTTCTGTCTGTCAGCGTGTTACTGTTCAGGGTCCTCGGACATTCAGCCTCGATCCATTCAGTAATGGATTAGCAGGGATTTAGCCCGGACAACAGCAAGCCCCTGGAGCTCCAGGAGCCAGGCTTCGTATCGCCTCTCCTGAGCCCAGTCTGGAGGCCCCATCCCTGGACAGGACACTCCTAGATTTCCTGCTTGATCCCGGGAAATGGAGGAGAGATATTCCTGAATTACTGGCGGATCAGGCCTCGGGGAGAGGGATTTACAATTCCTCGAGGGAGATGATGAGCGGGGGGGATATTTTTCTGTGGTTGTCTTGTCTCCCCAGCGAGGGACAGTGTGCCAGGGTCGAGGCTTACTGCCCTGGCCTGACATGATGGTGGGCACATTTTCACCACAGAGCTTAAACTCAAGCATTTTTCTTTTGTAAAGATTGGAACACATCGATTCAGTACCCCCCCCCCCCCCCCCAAAAAAAAAATTGTCTTTTGAACTGCTTTAGGTAGAAAAAAAAACTTATTTTAAAAAACACAATATGAAATGATAAATAGATTAGGAATTGCTAACCGCTAGATAAATAAGGTTTTTGGGAATGGTACCGAGAGATGGGCAGGAGGGGCCGTAATGTGTGATTAAATAAGAGACGGATGGATGAATGATAGAAAGACCGATGAACTAATGATTGTTTTAACTGGTAAAACAGGTAATGATATATTGCGCCGGCTGGGACAGACTCAGGAATACCAGTCAGTGATTGAATGAGAAAAGCCTAAATGAAAGAGTTTTTCAGAGGAGTAACGAGGTAACAGTAAACTGCACGGAGGGCTGTGTGTGTGTGTGTGTGTGTGTGTGGGTGCGCTATAGGGAGTATAATTGAATCCCCCCAGAGTAGAGGCAGCCTGCGAAGATACATGAGAAGAGTAATACAGTGTGACACACATCAGGCTGACTGGCCCATCACACAGCACAGGTAAGACAGAGAGGGGGACACACACACACACACGCACTTGCCCTTCTGTGTCTCATAAAACGATGCAATAAAGTCAGAGTACATATTTGAAAGTGGATCCTGAAGCGAGGGAGAGGCGTGATGAGCGGAGCGGGATGAGGGGGGCCCCATGCTGGGAGGCAGGGGGGCCCCATGCTGGGAGGCAGGGGGGCCCCATGCTGGGAGGCAGGGGGGCCCCATGCTAGGAGGCAGGGGGGCCCCATGCTGGGAGGCAGGGGGGCCCCATGCTGGGAGGCAGGGGGGCCCCATGCTGGGAGGCAGGGGGGCCCCATGCTGGGAGGCAGGGGAGGCAGGGGGGCCCCAAAACCTCCATGTTACGTCCAGAAGACAGGAAGGATCTGACCTGACCTGGCATGACCTAAGGAGGCGGGCAGCCTACAATGATGTGGTCACAATTCAGCTACAGGCCAAAAAAAAAAAATCTAAAAGCTGCCTAGCCGCAACGCCCAACATCCAGAACATTCCCCGGTCGTCGTCATGGCGACGGCACGGGTGTTTATGCCGGAGCCCGGGGGAACCGGGGAAGAGGCCGTGTTGACCGTCTGACGCAGAGCGGAGTGGACCTGGCCCGAGTCTAGTTCTGTCCGCTACGAAGATACTATGACCTCAGTCCCTCCGACCGGCCGCTCCAGATGGTGTGCTCTTTCAAAGAAGCCCTTAAAAACTACACCATGAAGCTTCATTAGCAGATATGAGGTTCGTAGGAGAGTTTGAGAGTTGCGGAAGACGCCCTCCCCCATGGCTGTCTGCCTCCTCCCATAAACTGACTGGGATCTGAAGCAAAAGCCAAGACATTTGTCCTGACCTTGCTTCCAAACAAAGAGGTGTGGGGCGTTGGGTGTTTCCATTTGTCTTGGGAGAAAAAGAGGGAGGGGGGAGGGGAGGGGGAGAGAGTGTGAGTGACAGAGAGAGGGAGAGAGAGAGGGAGAAAGAGACAGGGAGAGAGAGTTTGAGTGACTGAGAGAGGGAGAGAGAGAGAGAGCGATCGTTTCCTGCCTGTCACTCCAAGCCCTCAGAGGGCCGCGGCCTTCGTGAACTTCGAGAACTTTCCCCTCTTCCGGCTGGCGTGAAGAACTCGTCGTTCCTTCCAGAACGTTCCTCACAGAACGTTCCTCCCAGCACGATCCTCCCAGCACGATCCTCCCAGCACGATCCTCCCAGCACGATCCCTGAACCCCCGACCTAAGCTCTCGGTTCCTGTCCAGGTCGACGTCTTAAAGAGTATCTTGTTGTTTTCGTTTTTTCCTTCTGCTGCGAGTCGTCCAGCAGCAGCGCTGGTATGAACTGATCACTGACGAGAGTCCAGACGAGAGAGGGAGGGAAGGGTGAAGGGTGGTGTGAGGGCGGAGGAGAGAGGGGAGGGAAGGATGAAGGGTGGTGTGAGGGCGGAGGAGAGAGGGGAGGGAAGGATGAAGGGTGGTGTGAGGGCGGAGGAGAGAGGGGAAGGAAGGATGAAGGGGTGGTGAGAGGGCGGAGGAGAGAGGGGAGGGAAGGATGAAGGGGTGGTGTGAGGGTGGAGGAGAGAGGGGAGGGAAGGATGAAGGGGTGGTGAGAGGGCGGAGAAGAGAGGGGAGGGAAGGATGAAGGGGTGGTGAGAGGGCGGAGGAGAGGCAGATATCCTTCGAGCCAAACCGAAAGGAGCAGGTTCGGGGGCAGTTCAACCCCACCCCACACACACCACCGCCCACACACACACACACACACAAACACGTACATTTTGTGAAGATTGATCAGAACTGACTTCAGAGGAGAAGGGAGAGAGAGAAAGGGAGAGAGACAGAAAGAGAGAGAGACAGAAAGAGAGAGACAGAAAGAGAGAGCGAGAGAGAGAGAGATAGTGTATCCAATAGAAACACACTAAGCATCTCTCATCTCTGAGCTGCATTAATAACACACACTGTCCTCTCTGGAGCAGCCATTCCTCATCCCGTAATCACGCTGGCCCGCTCCGCGCTGGCCTCCACCAGGCACACAGACCCCGAGAACAGATCAATCAACTTAAGAAGCAATTACCATCACGCTCGCGAGTCTGAGAGTGTGCGTGTTAGAAAATACTACCTTCCATCTCCACTTTGGCACCACATTACTTTGGTCCTGATGGACACAAACCGACTCCTATCAGATCGACCGACGCGTTCTTTTGGAAGACGGAGAACAACAGAGAGGGAGAGAAAAGGGGAAGGGCGGAGGAATGGTAAACACAGGTATTATTCTAGCCGGAGCGTATCTCCGTCTGGCATCGCTGTCTCGGCCTTCAAAGAGAGACGAGAGAGAGAGACTTGCTCGAGAGAGAGAGAGAGAGAGACGAGAGAGAGAGACTTGCTCGAGAGAGAGACTTGCTCGAGAGAGAGAGAGAGAGAGAGAGAGAGAGAGAGAGAGAGAGAGAGAGAGAGAGAGAGAGAGAGAGAGAGAGAGAGAGAGAGAGAGAGAGAGAGAGAGAGAGAGAGAGAGAATTGCGGGGATTTCAGCCTTGCTGGTAATGGATTCCTGTTAGATCCCATCTCGACTTCTGTAGGCGACGCGCGTGTAGAAAGGAGGGGGAAATGAGCTCAAGGAATATCATTAGGCATTTCCACAAAGACCTCTGTGGAAAAACACCGTCCGCAATCACACAGCCGGAACACGGGAGGTGCGCCTACCTGATCATGGAAATCAGGCGCTTGTGAGAAGGTGGAAGGAACATGCGTGCATGAGAGCACACACACACACGCACTCCACTTACATATACGCCATCACTCACACACACGCAACACACACACAGTGAGCCTGTCCACATCCCATGACGGAAAAAGACCCGACTTAGAAAGACCCGAGGTAAACATCCACTCACGTTACAGACGCGAGGAGGGACCAAGGAGGACAGAGAAGTAAACACACCTGACCTGCAGGGACCAAGTGCTGACCTTACGATTGCGTGACTTGATCCCACAATGGAAAAACACCACGTGTAGGTTTCTCTCTTCACTCACACACACACACACACACACACACACCCTGAGTCAGCAAAACTCTCCCTGCACCTCCCTGCCTCGACTCACCCACATCTCCCGGCCAACAACACACACGCACACACACAAAACCTTCCCCACGTTCCCACGTAAGCGTCGCCAGAAGGCGGGACAGTTCCTTCTAGGTTTGATTCTGGCGTTCTTTCATGTAAGCCATATACAATATAAGGAGGCTCTTCCAATGCACGTTCTCCTCAGGAATATTCTACCAGAGGGCAGCTTGCTTGCATCTGAAATGATAAATCATGGTTCATTAGATAGCCACGGGACACTCCAACCAAACATGTTTTGAAACGAGCTACAGTATCGAGTCAATATGGAACTTTCTCCTCCCCCAGTCAATAACCAAAGGACAGGCTCACGCAGTGCTCCCATTCATCCAACAGATAATCGAAAGCACACCAACAGATTTGCCACACCACTGGTTCCACGGCTGGGCAGAGCACACAGAGAGAGGCCCATCAAACAAAGACCGTCTCTTCTCCTTGGTACACAGCGACTAGGCCCACGTGTGTACACTGAGACAGTGTGTTTAACCTGAGCAGCGCTCCTCAAACACACCCGGATACTGGGTCACCATGGCAGAGAGCGTCTGTGTAAGCAAACACACACTCCACAGTTTTTGGTGGGTGGGTGTGTGTGTGTGTGTGCGTGGGTGTGCGATTGGGTCACGCAGTCATTTACACAAGGTCCCGGAATAGTTTCTTTTTCATTTCCCCTGGAATTATGTTGTCACACTTCTAAGAGCTCAAACTAAATGTTTTGAAGACGACACACAACCGAGGGTGGAAGGCGACCGCATCAAGCCTGCTCTCTAGGAAGGTGTGGCCCTGCCCCCCCCCCCTCCCCCACCACCACCATCAACACCTGAGTCAACATACAGAACTGCTTAGGACGTATTGGCTGAGGCATCAGTCATGTATCTGGTGCGTGTGTCTTTGGAAGACGGTGCACATTTCTCTCCAAGATGAAAGAACACAGGGGGATGAGGGGACGGGGGTAAGGGGGGCAGGGAGTCAGGAAGAACTGTTTAACTTCAGGGGGCAAGATGGGTGGATGAGGGAGAGGAACTGCTGGCGTGGGGGAAAGCTTGACCTAGTTTGCTCCTGAGATCTTGTCGTAAGCTGGAACACCAGCGGCGCTCCGAGCGTTCGGGGGCGAGCTCTCTTTGTTCCTTCACAGGAACTGACATCAGCGCTCAAACACAGCGAGGCACTCAGCGATCCGCCGATCCCGTTCCTGGTGAAACGAGCGGCGCTCTGCCCCCGGGGTCGCCTTCCTGGTGAAACGAGCGGCGCTCACGAGGAACTGCATTCCCAGTCCCAGAAAATGTCCGTACACGCAGAAAACAAAGAGAAAAAGGAAAACGCCTTGCTGAATTGACGATGACAAATATGCTTGCTTACGTAAATTGGATTCAGCTAACTGTGTAAACTGTAATGATCTTGTTGTGCATAATGCTTCTGAAGGCTGTTTGCAGGGTAATAAAATAAGGCATTTTCAAGGAGCGACTCCAAAACGAGAACAAACATCGTTGAGTTTCACTTCGGAATAGCAAATTTGTCTGTGTGTGTCAGTGAGTGTGAGTGTGTGTGTGTGAGGGTGTGTGTGTGTGTGAGGGTCTGTGTGTGTGTGAGGGTGTGTGTATGAGTGTGTGAGTGATCCCCCAGGACCAACAGAGTCTCTTTCACCTCACTCGCCCTGACAGTTGGCATCCTGTAGCCCCAACTGGCAACTCTGCTCACAGTTAACACCCTGTACCCCACCCCCCTACACACACCCTCTCTCTCTCTCTCACACACACACACACACACACACACACACACACACACACACACACTCGTGCCAGTACTGCCAAGCTGTACTCTCCCCTTCCGTGGCTCCAACACAATGAAAGCATTGAGAGAGGGTTTAAGAGAGAGCGTGAGAGGGCGAGAGACATTGAACCAGTTGCATTTATTTTGCCCGATACCATTTAATGGGATATGAAAGCAAGTGGAAACATGTAGCTAAATAAAGTCGACACTTTGGACCTGGAAAACCCTCCTGCCCTTAGACGGTCCTGAAACAAAACCACACTTAAGATCTTTTAGTGCCTCCAAATGACTAAATTAAACTGCTCAAACGAGCGTTGGGGGGCTGGGGGCAGGGGGGCTGGGGGCAGGGGGGCTGGGGGCAGGGGGGCTGGGGGGCTGGGGGCAGGGGGGCTGGGGGCAGGGGGGCTGGGGGCAGGGGGGCTGGGGGCAGGGGGGCTGGGGGCAGGGGGGCTGTTCAGAGAGCCTCGATATGCACGGAGGAGATGGACGTTAAATCCAGGGCATAAAAAGCATGTCGCTTTATAGGTGGTCATAAATTGCCCCTGAAGTAAAACGGGATATTGAGAGAAAGCAGGTCCCATGGTGCTGGTGATGCTGGTGGTGGTGCTGGTGATGATGGTGGTGATGATGGTGGTGATGATGGTGGTGGTGGTGATGGTGGTGGTGGTGATGCTGGTGGTGGTGATGATGGTGGTGGTGGTGATGGTGGTGGTGGTGATGGTGGTGGTGGTGATGGTGGTGGTGGTGATGGTGGTGGTGGTGGTGGTGATGGTGGTGGTGGTGATGGTGGTGGTGGTGATGATGGTGGTGGTGATGATGATGGTGGTGGTGATGGTGGTGGTGGTGGTGATGGTGGTGGTGGTGATGATGGTGGTGGTGATGATGATGGTGGTGGTGGTGATGGTGGTGGTGGTGATGGTGGTGGTGGTGATGATGATGGTGGTGGTGGTGATGGTGGTGGTGGTGATGGTGGTGGTGGTGATGGTGGCGGGGGGAGGTCGTCTCCTTCTCAGAAATCTCTTTCCGAAACGGTCCCAAACAGGAGAGAAACACAGATTTACGAGTGGCAGTTTCTCCTGCGGAAAGCCTGGTGTTTATAACCCTCCCAAACAGGGATTCGAGGAAGACGAGGAGAGGAATGCTAGAACAGGACCTCCTCTACAACAGCTGCACCCTGTGGGCTTGTCCACACATAAACACCCCCAAGACCCACCTCTGAGGGAAGAGATGGTAAACTGAAACATTTTCTTTGTGTGTGTGTTTGAGTGTCGAAAACATCCATAAAAACACCACATAGAACAGACGGTTTTGTTGCTGTACATTTAGTACAGTAGTCAAATAAAATAAACTGGAAACAAAGTAATAAAAGATAAAATAAAGATAACATTTGGGGATGGGAGAAAAGGAATCAACGGCATGTATCAATTTTTCAGTTTTGACAAGTGCATTCACCTGTGGTAATGCAGGCTGTGGTGGAGCAATTCCAAGCCCCCCCCTCCCTCATCCAGCCCCCCTCCTCCAGCCCCCCTCCTCCAGCCCTCCACCCCTCCTCTCTCTCTCCCAGGGGAAGTTAGGGAGAGCAGAGCTGAGATGTTCAGCTTCCCTCCACTCTATATCAGAATCAGAATCAGAATCAGAATGGGATGTATTCGCCATGAAAGTTTTCACAGACAAGGAATTTGCTTTGGCAGGAAGGTGCATACAATAAACATATACCTAAAATTTAAATATGTGGACTATCTATACTAAGGGTACATAAACTAGCAGTACTAAGTGGGATTAGAATAGAATTAAATATACAATAAAATAAAATATAAGTTGCCGTAAATTACAATATAAAAATACAAATATTACAAAAAATACAAATGTACAAGATACCATTTTGTAATGCACTGTGTTTTAAGCAAGAAGTCGTCAATAAACCCTCAATCTAGTCACAGCCCAATGACTGGATGGACCCCAGGTAGATGCTAGTCCCTGGAGTGAGTGACTATAGCTTCGGTATTAGACACACACACACACACACCTCCTCCTTCCATGAGATGAAATGAATGATTTTCACCGCCGGAGAACCCATCTTCAACCTCTCTGTCGATCTCCTGGTCTCCTCTTGTTTTATTCATGTCTGTTCCAACCCCATTATTTATTAGAACCATGTATTGTACTTATAACCTGATTTCCCTATAGTACCCCCCCCCCCCTCCCCCCCCCCCCCCCCTCCCCCCCTCCCCCCCTACCCCCCGAAGCGATTCATCAATTGAACTCACACTTCACAACCCCGGTAATTGACTTTCAAAACAGAGGTTATAAATCGAACATTAAAATGTTCGATGTTCGATTAAAATCGCTAACACCGAAGAGGTCACGTGCATTAGCATACCTGCGGGGCTTGAGCTGTCGTTCCTACTGTCTGTGAGGGTGACGGTGCACCAGTGCTATGCTAACCCTGTCGTTCCTACTGTCTGTGAGGGTGACGGTGCACCAGTGCTATGCTAACCCTGTCGTTCCTACTGTCTGTGAGGGTGACAATGCACCAGTGCTATGCTAACCCTGTCGTTCCTACTGTCTGTGAGGGTGACAATGCACCAGTGCTATGCTAACCCTGTCGTTCCTACTGTCTGTGAGGGTGACGGTGCACCAGTGCTATGCTAACCCTGTCGTTCCTACTGTCTGTGAGGGTGACGGTGCACCAGTGCTATGCTAACCCTGTCGTTCCTACTGTCTGTGAGGGTGACGGTGCACCAGTGCTATGTTAACCCTGTCGTTCCTACTGTCTGTGAGGGTGACGGTGCACCAGTGCTATGCTAACCCTGTCGTTCCTACTGTCTGTGAGGGTGACGGTGCACCAGTGCTATGCTAACCCTGTCGTTCCTACTGTCTGTGAGGGTGACGGTGCACCAGTGCTATGCTAACCCTGTCGTTCCTACTGTCTGTGAGGGTGACGGTGCACCAGTGCTATGCTAACCCTTCACTACAGCGTGGCTCCTAGCTCGTGTTGGTGTACTTTACCATCGCTGGGATCACCTGGTAGCCTAAGTCCAGGTTTAACCCCCAACTCTCATCTCAGCGTCTGGGTTGAAATCGGACGCTTCTTGCTCCTTCAGAGGAAGTCGACTTTGTGTCGGTGTCATGTTTTATACAGTTAGGTCCATAAATATTTGGACATTGACACAATTTTCATCATTTTGGCTCTGTATACCACCACAATGGATTTGTGGTGGTACAATCAAGATGTGCTTTAAGTGCAGACTTTCAGCTTTAATTTCAGGGTATTTACATCCAAATCAGGTGAACGGTGTAGGAATTACAACACATTTTATATGTGGCCCCCCCCTTTTTAAGGGACCAAAAGTAATTGGACAATTGGCTGCTCAGCTGTTCCATGGCCAGGTGTATGTTATTCCCTCATGGGAGTTCGTTATTTCATTCACACAAGGAGCAGATAAAAGGTCTAGAGTTCATTTCAAGTATGGTATTTGTGTTTGGAATCTGTTGCTGTCAACTCTCAATATGAAGTCCAAAGAGCTGTCACCATCAGTGAAGCAAGCCATCGTTAGGCTGAAAAATCAAAACAAACCTATCAGAGAGATAGCAAAAACATTAGGTGTGGCCAAATCAACTGTTTGGTACATTCTTAAAAAGAAAGAACGCACTGGTGAGCTCAGCAACACCAAAAGACCCGGAAGACCACGGAAAACAAATGTGGTGGATGACAGAAGAATTCTTTCCCTGGTGAAGAAAAACCCCTTCACAACAGTTGGCCAGATCAAGAACACTATCCAGGAGGTAGGCGTATCTGTGTCAAAGTCAAAAATTAAGAGAAGACTTCACCAGAGTAAATACAGAGGGTTCACCACAAGATGTAAGCCATTGGTGAGTCTCAAAAACAGGAAGACCAGATTAGAGTTTGCCAAAAACCTCTAAAAGAGCCTGTACAGTTCTGGAACATCATCCTATGGACAGATGAAACCAAGATCAACTTGTACCAGAATGATGGGAAGAGAAGAGTATGGAGAAGGGAAGGAACGGCTCATGATCCAAAGCATACCACCTCATCAGTGAAGCATGGTGGAGGTAGTGTTATGGCGTAAGCATGTATGGCTGCCAATGGAACTGGTTCCCTTGTATTTATCGATGATGTGACTGCTGACAAAAGCAGTAGGATGAATTCTGAAGTGTTTCTGGCAATATTATCTGCTCAGATTCAGCCAAATGCTTCAGAACTCATAGGACGGCGCTTCACAGTGCAGATGGACAATGACCCGAAGCATACTGCGAAAGCAACCAAAGAGTTTTTTAAGGCAAAGAAGTGGAATGTTCTGCAATGGCCAAGTCAATCACCTGACCTAAATCCAATTGAGCATGCATTTCACTTGCTAAAGACAAAACTGAAGGGAAAATGCCCCAAGAACAAGCAGGAACTGAAGACAGTTGCAGTAGAGGCCTGGCAGCGCATCACCAGGGACGAAACCCAGCGTCTGGTGATGTCTATGGGTTCCAGACTTCAGGCTGTCATTGACTGCAAAGGATTTGCAACCAAGTATTAAAAGTAACAATTAGATTTATGATTATGTTAGTTTGTCCAATTATTTTTGGTTCCTTAAAAAGAGGGGGGCCACATATAAAATGTGTTGTAATTCCTACACCGTTCACCTGATTTGGATGTAAATACCCTGAAATTAAAGCTGAAAGTCTGCACTTAAAGCACATCTTGATTGTTTCATTTCAAATCCATTGTGGTGGTATACAGAGCCAAAATGATGAAAATTGTGTCAATGTCCAAATATTTATGGACCTAACTGTATAAACGTCCGACCCCGTCGGTTTGAAGGTGACGATGTACGTTTCTGATGAGCGGTTGAGAGTAAGGGCTCGCTGACAGTGGTGTAGCAGTGGTGTGCTTCATTAGGAAACGCTAATTGCTATGAAAAGAGGATCTGCTTTCTGCTTCCAAAAATGTGTGAAGCAGACCCACTGAGCTGGGATTGTGAAAGTAGGACACTCTCTGTGTGCGTGAGAGAGTGTATGCTTGAGAGAGAGAGAGGGTGGGGGGGGGAGAGAGAGAGAGGGTGGGGGGGAGGGGGAGAGAGAGAGGGTGGGGGGGGGAGGGAGAGAGAGAGGGTGGGGGGGAGGGAGAGAGAGAGAGGGTGGGGGGGAGGGGAGAGAGAGAGAGAGAGAGAGAGAGAGAGAGAGAGAGAGAGAGAGAGAGAGAGAGGGTGGGGGGGAGGGAGAGAGAGAGAGGGTGGGGGGGAGGGAGGAGAGAGAGAGAGAGAGGGGGGAAGGGAGAGAGAGAGAGAGGGAGGAAGGGAAGGACAGAGCCAAAGAGTGTCCTGCCAGAACTCCTCCACACACACCCACACCTCCACATGGAGGACACATGGAGTGTGTTGGAACAGAACACACACACACACACACACGCGCATAACCAAAGGAATGTTTCTTCTCAACAAGGAGGTATGTCTTTGGGTCAGTGGCAAGATCATGAGCAAGTGTGTCCTTTTTAAAACCTTGAGAAAAAAGACAGATCGTTACACGAATCCCCTTCTGCTCTAGTACCAGTCTTTACACTGTAACAAGTCCAATATGAACACAATAAAAACACCACGTAGAATACACAATGGTCGCGAGGACACAGACAAGCAGGGCCTCCGTATAAAAACCACTGCTGTTCCCCCCTAACCCTCCACCACCTCTCTCTAATCCCCTGCGGTGTTTCACCACACAGACACACTTCTAAGGGCATCCTGACCCCCCGGTAGAACACAAAGCTCGCACAAACAGCCCAGCTCCCGAAAGGCCCGGGCTAAAAATAACCACAAATGATGCTGTTTAGCCAGGCCAGCTCACTTGGCTACCAGGGGCCTGCATCGATCCCCTCTCCCCTCACACCATCCCCCCTCCCACGCCTGGATCTATCAAGTCTCTTACCCTGTTCATCACAGCCCTGCTCGTGACCTCTGACCTGGCCCCGCACCCCTGCAGAATCACGCTTCACACACAGTCGCCTTCCACGTGGTGGGGGGGGGTATCAGGCTGAGCTGAACAGGGCCCACCTACCCACAACACACATCACACTTACGACTGACTAGAGGCAAAGTCTAACGACGAGACAAGGGAGATCAACTCCCTCCTCCTCCTCCTCCTCCTCCTCCTCCTCCTCCCCCCCCCCCTCCCCCTCCCTCCCCCCCCCCCCGACCCCCTTTAGCCCCGCGTTTCATCGGGAAAAACAAATAGGTCAGCGTCACGACCTGACAGCCAATCAGCCCGCAGGGAAGATCAAACCCCTGGCATGTCATCAGCCTGGATCTGTGCTCCTCGGATAAAGGTCTGGCCCGTGTTTACTGAGCGCCGCGCTGCAGGACGACCAGACGGCTGGCTTGGCTAATTGTGCCTCCACAGCGAGAAGGGGCGTAGACTGTACGGGCACGTGACAAGAGAGAGCCTGGGAGAGAGGGAGCGAGGGAGAGAGGGAGCGAGGGAGGGAGGGAGAGAGGGAGCGAGGGAGAGAAGGAGAAAGGGAGAGAAGGAGAAAGGGAGCGAGGGAGAGGGAGCGAGGGAGAGAAGGAGAGAGGGAGCGAGGGAGAGAAGGAGAAAGGGAGCGAGGGAGAAAGGGAGGAGGGAGAGGGAGCGAGGGAGAGGGAGCGAGGGAGAGAAGGAGAAAGGGAGCGAGGGAGAGAGGGAGCGAGGGAGAGAGGGAGAGAAGGAGAAAAGGAGCGAGGGAGAGAGGGAGCGAGGGAGAGAAGGAGAAAGGGAGCGAGGGAGAGAGGGACCGAGGGAGAGAGGGAGCGAGGGAGAGAAGGAGAGGGAGCGAGGGAGAGAAGGAGAAAGGGAGCGAGGGAGAGAGGGAGCGAAGGAGAGAAGGAGAAAGGGAGCGAGGGAGAGAAGGAGAAAGGGAGTGAGGGAGAGAGGGAGCGAGGGAGAGAAGGAGAAAGGGAGCGAGGGAGAGAGGGAGCGAGGGAGAGAAGGAGAAAGGGAGCGAGGGAGAGAGGGAGCGAGGGAGAGAGGGAGCGAGGGAGTGAGGGAGAGAAGGAGAAAGGGAGCGAGGGAGAGAGGGAGCGAGGGAGAGAAGGAGAAAGGGAGCGAGGGAGAGAGGGAGAGAGGGAGAGAGGGAGCGAGGGAGAGAAGGAGAAAGGGAGCGAGGGAGAGAGGGAGCGAGGGAGAGAAGGAGAAAGGGAGCGAGGGAGAGAGGGAGAGAGGGAGAGAGGGAGCGAGGGAGAGAAGGAGAAAGGGAGCGAGGGAGAGAGGGAGCGGGAGCGAGGGAGAGAAGGAGAAAGGGAGTGAGGGAGAGAGGGAGCGAAGGAGAGAAGGAGAAAGGGAGCGAGGGAGAGAGGGAGCGAAGGAGAAAGGGAGCGAGGGAGAGAGGGAGCGAGGGAGAGAAGGAGAACGGGAGCGAGGGAGAGAGGGAGCAAGGGAGAGAAGGAGAAAGGGAGCGAGGGAGAGAAGGAGAAAGGGAGCGAGGGAGAGAGGGAGCGAAGGAGAGAAGGAGAAAGGGAGCGAGGGAGAGAAGGAGAAAGGGAGCGAGGGAGAGAGGGAGCGAGGGAGAGAAGGAGAACGGGAGCGAGGGAGAGAGGGAGCGAGGGAGAGAAGGAGAACGGGAGCGAGGGAGAGAGGGAGCGAGGGAGAGAAGGAGAAAGGGAGCGAGGGAGAGAGGGAGCGAGGGAGAGAGGGAGCGAGGGAGAGAAGGAGAAAGGGAGCGAGGGAGAGAGGGAGCGAGGGAGAGAAGGAGAAAGGGAGCGAGGGAGAGAGGGAGCGAGGGAGAGAAGGAGAAAGGGAGCGAGGGAGAGAGGGAGCGAAGGAGAGAAGGAGAAAGGGAGAGAGGGAGAGAGGGAGCGAGGGAGAGAAGGAGAAAGGGAGCGAGGGAGAGAGGGAGCGAGGGAGAGAAGGAGAACGGGAGCGAGGGAGAGAGGGAGCGAGGGAGAGAAGGAGAAAGGGAGCGAGGGAGAGAGGGAGCGAGGGAGAGAGGGAGCGAGGGAGAGAAGGAGAAAGGGAGCGAGGGAGAGAGGGAGCGAGGGAGAGAAGGAGAAAGGGAGCGAGAGATCTGGCAGGGGATAACGAATGCTACAAACAGTCCATCTAGGCCACACAGCGCAGAGGTTGAAAACGGTACATTATGTCTACGGCTTGGCCTGGCGTGTGTGTGCGGGCACCGGAGGGTGATGGGTGCTTCAGCCTATGTGGCCAGACCTCATTTCGGGGTCAACTAACACACACACACACACACACCACTAGCAAGACACACAGAAGGTGCTCCAAGGTTACATTTGCCGCACCGCACAGAACAACCAACTCCCTCATCAAAACACACACACACAGACACTGTGTGTAACATGCAACATGGCACACACTGTGTATATTTTACACTTTTTATGACTCACACAAGAGGTGGTGTAGCTTGTGCATGTGGAGGCACATATGATCCGAGGGATCTAATTCCCTTCCACATCCCTTGTGGTGTGGGGGGTTTGACCTGTCAGCACCTGCCTGGTCGTCGGTCGGCCAACGCTGGACCTGGTCGCGAGTCTCCCGGTCCTGTCCTACATCTATAAAGTTGAACAATGGATTTTGGTGTTTCAAAACCCATTGACACTGTATGACTATGTTTAGCCTGTGTTCTGCTCCTCTCTCTCACCAACCGTCTCTGGAGGAGGGGATCCCTCTCTGAATTGCTCCTCCCAAGGTTTCTTCCATTTTTTCTCCTGTTGAGAGTTTTTCTGGGAGTTTTTCCTTGTCTTCCTTGAGGGTTTACGTTGGTTGAGGGGCAGTTCTATGGGCGTATGTGAAGCCCTCTGTGACATGCTTGCGTGTAAAAAGGGCTATACAAATAAATTTGATTTGATTTGATCTAATTGGAGCCTTCGTTAACATCAAAGGCTTCAGACACACACATGGGAGCCAAATGACCCCTCCCACCAGCCTTCGTCTCCTCCAATCATAGAGCACGGGCTCTGTAGGATTAGTCCATTACCTCCTGAATGAACCCTCATTAGCATAGCTGGCTCCGCCTACACCGCCAGCACACCTGCTGGTAGACTCGTTATGGCATCATCAGAGAATCATTAGCGCGTGTCATAATTGACTAGGAATCCTACGGCTAGCCGTAGCCCTGGGGAATGTGTAGGCTTGCATTCAAGATCCGATTCCAACTCTGCAAGGAGGGCTCAGACTAGTCAATGTAATCTCAGAGAACACAGGAGAGACACAGTTAGGAGTGCTGGTCTCATGCATAATTCACGGCAGTTTCTTTTCTTTCTTTTTTTTCGGTTTTTGGAGTGGCCATGATTTCATAGTCTCAACAGGACTTGGGAACATAAATAACCCTCACTCAACTTCTCTGGTCTGGAGAGGAGAGAGGAGAGAGGAGAGAGAAACTCCAGACTATTGCTGGTAGTATTTCACAGCAGGGTGGTAAACCAAGAACAGGATGTGCCTGCTTGTCACCAGCGATGGGAGTGGTGCAGATTGGGTAACTGTCAGGCCAATCACTCATTCCCACTACCCTACCGCTCACAAAAAAATGCTGAGGGAGTCTGTGATTGGTGGAAAGGTGAAGTGTTAGTCAGCCAATTCACCAGAAAATCTATTATTCAAGACAACTTCAGCCTTGCATTGTTGGCTGGCTGGCTGGACAGAAAACTGGTCTATTCTTGTCTGCCTGGGAAGCTCATAAAAACCTTGCACATAGGACCAGAGAGAGAGAGATGGGGGCGAGGGAGAGAGAGCGGTAGAAAGAGAGAGAGAGGCACAGCAAGAGATAGAGGGCAGAGGCAGAGAGAGAGAGAGAGAGAGATGTGTATAAATAACCCACGTCAGGCCTGGCCCAATCGCATCAAAAAGAGAAAAGGAGACCATGACAGACGAGGGAGAGAGCAGCGCTGGGACGAGGACTAAGTCTAGCAGAGCATGCCGTCTGTCTGGATATCTGTTTGTCTGTCTGTTTGTCTGTCTGTCTGTTCGTCTGTCTGTTCGTCTGTCTGTGCGTCTGTCTGTGCGTCTGTCTGTGCGTCTGTCTGTGCGTCTGTCTGTGCGTCTGTCTGCATCTGTCTGTCTGCATCGGTCTGTCTGCATCTGTCTGTCTGCATCGGTCTGTCTGCATCTGTCTGCATCTGTCTGCATCTGTCTGTCTGCATCTGTCTGTCTGCATCTGTCTGTCTGCATCTGTCTGTCTGCATCTGTCTGTCTGTCTGCATCTGTCTGTCTGCATCTGTCTGTCTGCATCTGTCTGTCTGCATCCGTCTGTCTGCATCCGTCTGTCTGCATCCGTCTGTCTGCATCCGTCTGTCTGCATCCGTCTGTCGGCATCCGTCTGTCTGCATTTGTCTGTCTGCATCTGTCTGCCTGCATCTGTCTGTCTGCATCTGTAGGTCTATCTATGTGACCCATTTAGCCCACAATAAATAAAACAGCCACACACTTTACACAACACCAGCTCCAGCCAAACACACGAGCAGGTGTAAAACAGAGCTAACCTGTCCAACACACACATCAAAGCCTCGCAGAACAGACAACAGCATTTGATGAGCAACGTTTTGCTAGCTCGTACCGTGGGCCTACGAGCTTCATCGCATCCCTCGCTTCCCCACCATAACGTCTGGATAGTGAATAAAACGTCAAAACAAACTCATCCGCCCTGCGAGTCAAGCAAGGATATGCACCGGAGCGTACTCACACGCACAGCTCTCCCTGCACACACACGCCACGTTAATAACCTGCTCATTCCTCCACACAGGCTCTCACTGCGGGATTCAGAGAGGGGGACTGGCTTTCATGTTACATGGTAGATAGTTAGTGAGACTCCCAGTGCCTTGAGATTTACATTTAGTAATTTAGCAGACGCTCTTATCCAGAGCGACTTACAGTAAGTACAGGGACATTCCCCCCGAGGCAAGTAGGGTGAAGTGCCTTGCCCAAGGACACGTCATTTGGCACAGCCGGGAATCGATCCGGCAACCGTCTGATTGATAGCCCGATTCCCTAACCACTCAGCCATCTGACCCCCCAGCGGGGGAGTCAGATGGCGAAAGCCAAACCGCGTTCTATTGCATTGTGGGAAAAACGAGTCTCAAGACCACAGGGCTCTCCCAACCCTCAAGAAGCTAGCGCGGGCGCGACTGGACTCACCTGCTGGGGCGTTGCCGCCTCCCGGAGGCTGGGGGCCCACGGCGCTCTGCGATCCCCCCGGGGTGGGTGGCACAGGCCTGGGCCAGGGCTTGGCAGGGGGCAGGCCCCCTCGCACCAGCCCCAGGTACTCCACAAAGGTGCCGGGAAAGTCTCCGGTCTCCTTGGTGCGCTCGTTGGTCCCGTGCAGCCACCCTCTGGGGCTGCGCTCGTTGCCCTCCTGGTGGTCGCCCGCGACGCCGGTCGCCTTGGGGACGGTGAGCAGGTCACCGGGCAGCAGGCTGATGTCATCTCCGCGCTCCCGCTTGTACTCGAAGAGGGCGCGGTACTGAAGGCTGTCAGCCGCCATGGCCGCCCAGGCTCATAGGTCCTCGAGAGGAACCTCAGGGAGACGAGCCGGGTTGGGACTCGAACCGACGCCAAAAACAGCCTCCCTCCTCCTCCACCACCGCACTTCGGCCCCCGGCGTCAAAGTCCCGCGTCCGCTCTGAGGGGGGGGGGGGGGGGGTCTCTCCGTCTGGAGGGGGTGGGAGGAGTCCGAGGGGGGAGGGAAGGGGAGAGAGGAGGTTCTGCTGGGCTCGGTCCACGGGCTAGCGAGCAGCACGGCGGCCAGTCAGCGCTCGGTCTGGGCCAGGATCCAGGTGTGTCTGCATAGAGGAGGAGCAGGGAGGCAGAGGGACTGGCGACCAGGCTGAGGATCAGCTCCGTGTCCGCTGGGTGGAGGAGGAGGGGGTTTGGAACGGGGTGACCTTGAGCCTTTTTTTAGGAGGTCCGAAGATCAAAGAGGGAGTCCGTAAAGTTGCCGATGTTCTGCGGCATAGAGGGAGAATCAGATTATCCCGCTGTCCTCTCTCCCTCCGTGTCTCTCTCTCAGGTGTGGCCACACGCCAAACACACACACACACACACGTCCCGTACCTGAGTTATACCAATCCACTGCAGAGCAGAATTTGGCTTCTTATCTGGCACACTCTCTCTCTCACACACACTCTCTCTCTCTTTCTCTCTCCTACGCAGTGCACACACACATATCTCATTGCAGCCACACCTGAAACTTAATTAAAGTTACAACGTCATAACCACACAGCAGTTTTTCCAGAGTCAAATTTTATTTGAGTTATTTAATGTATATATTATTATCATGCACAGTGTATTGATAAATCATACAAAAGCATTACTGTGAATATTTGATGCAACAGCGCTTGCAGTAGTCTCGGCAAAATGCGTGGGAATATTTTGCAGGGAAATGTATGCACAGTTGCAAATGAGAAAGGAAGGTTGGGTTTCAAAAGGCGTTGTTGTTGTGCAATTACGTATATATATTTTGAATATCATATTTGAGATAGCAGCTGTCATACAATGTACACTATAGGTCGAAGCCACGTAAACGTATCAATTACAAAACGTGACTGGGCAAATGTGAACTTCAGAGCCGGAGTGGAAACTCGAGTCTCTCTATGCGAAAATGCGGAGAAAACTTACCGTTCTTTATCGCTATTCCGGCGGTATCCTTTGGTTGTATAGATGTTAGTAATCTATACGACTTTATAATCAAAACACGATACAAACAAACATCAAATTAAAACCCAGATGCCGTTGAGGTGCATCAGAAAGATGCGTGTCTCGTTGGTCTAGTCTGCCGTTCCACCGCGTTCTGTAGTAGGGCGCGCGTGCTGATGTCAGAGGCCACACCCCCGGCGTCTGCACATTCTCCTCGTGGAAAAAAAAAGCGCACGGCTGCAGTAGTCTACATGACCGGTGAACTACAATCTGTCTGGCTGTTAAATGTATAGATGTTATTTCTATTGTCCCGCCTACCCCACCCTCCCCCCAAAATAATTAAATATTAATAGCGCATTACTGTTCACGAGCATGTGCGTCGCCTACTTCACAAACTGCGACAGACTATCCGCGTGGCAGTAGCCTATTCTGTCTTTGCTGTGTCTGGGACGAATAATAAATTACGTAACAGGGCTGTCACAACCTGAAAATGTGCGCATCTGCAAAACATTACTGTTAAACAGACTTACTTAGGGATTGGGTTGCCGTAGCTGTTTGGGATGTGCCTGTGTGACCCTTGCCAGCGTTCCAGCGCGTGATGCCACTGTGCCACTGCGGGTGCACGCTGCTCTATGGCTACGCTACGCAGTTAGTCTACGTACATAACGGATTTGCACCATGCCAGACATCCAGATAAAATAAAACACTAGGCTCCATTTGATGAGTGTGGATTCCCAAATCAATCATTCAGATGGTGAAAAAATATCAAGAAATATTGCTATTCCCGGATAACAAATAGACAAATTACACAGTTTGATTCTTTTCGTCTTTTACAAAAACAGGCATTTGAATTCAAGTAGGCCTATGTACAGTAGCTTACTGTCCATCTTCTCAATCTCATAATCAGTTGACTGAAGTTAAGGCTGGAGGCACTCAGTAACAGTGACAACAGACTCCGCAGTCAGTCAATCCCTCACAGCCGATATCTGACATCGATGATGGACCGCTGTTAGCGTGTGAGCGGTCTGTTCCTTCGCTCGTCTTTACCATTCGTCTCACTCAAGAACCAATGCGGACGTCATCAGTCGCCGTCATTATCAGGGAAACCTCATTATCAGGGTCAGTGTGTATGGGGCCTGGAGACAGAGAAAGCTACGTTCAAACATGCCATTCATCTCCAGCCAACGTAGGGTAATGGCATTTACACCGTCAGGACTGTATGCAAATTTAAAGTGACAGGAATCAATATGCAGCACTGAGACATATAGACAGGATGTAATCAAGATGAATCTGAGCGTTTGGTCATGGCGCCAGGGAGATGTGTGGAGATCATTCACAGGCTCATCACTTCGTCTCGTCTCCCAGTAGCCACATGCGAATGGGGGGGGGCGACTTTTCGAGTGATCACATGCCATGCTGCTTGAACCGGACAGGTTGGTGACGATGAGACATCTAAGGTGTCACCGTAAGTGGCAGCTGTATCATGTGTCGATGTGGTGTGTGTGTGTGACAGAGAGAGAGAGAGAGAGAGAGAGAGACAGAGAGAGAGAGAGAGAGAGAGAGAGAGAGAGGGAGGGTAGAGAAAGAGAGATGGGTAGGGAGGGAGATAGGGGGAGAGAGGGGGAGAGAGAGGGAGACAGAGAGAACTGTAGAGTGTGTGCGTGTGTGTGAGTGACACAAACAGACATTCCTGCGAGTGTGTGTGACACACAGAGACAGGGGAGTTTTCAAAGTTTGCCCCTGAAAAGGTGTGACAGAAGTGGAGTCACTCCCAACAGGAAGCTTCCATCTCTCCTTCCTCCTTCCTCGAGCCCTTTGGTCTCCACCAGGACACACAACACACAGCGTCAACAGCGGGGTTTGGATGTCAACAACTCAGTGTAGATTAAAGTGAAGTCTCTGGGGTTAAGATCAGGTTAACAGTCATGCATGGGTGCTCTAATGCCCCCTAATGCTGCCTGTATGTCTGTGTGTATCCCTGCTAGGCCTGCTCTGTGGGTACCCAGCATCGCTGACAAACAGCGACACAGTGTGTGTGACGAGGTCATGACTTCTCCATGACCCCGTCCTTGGAGAATCCGAGACACGGGCTCCGGAGCGGTTGTTTCGCAAATAAACAACATTCAGCTCTTCGGGGGGGGAAACAACCCGGTGTTTTCAGTCGTGACCTTCGTTTGTGTTTGACGACCAGCGTCAGGGAGAGGAAGAGGAATAATGGCAGGACTCTGGGCCAAAGAGGGATAATGATTTGGTGTCTCCCCCGCATCTGGAACTCTCTCTAACGAGCTGCAGTCAGAACAGCAGCAACCAAGGATCAAATCGTCGCTGCGAGGGGTCCTGACCTGCACAGGTCAGGACCCCGCATCCCTCTGCCCCCCTGCCCTCCTGCTCCCCTGCCTCCCTGCCCCCCTGCCTCCCCTTCCCTCCTGCTCCCCTGCCCCCCTGCCCCCCTGCCCTCCTGCTCCCCTGCCTCCCTGCCCCCCTGCCTCCCCTGCCCTCCTGCTCCCCTGCCCTCCTGCTCCCCTGCCCCCCTGCCTCCCCTGCCCCCCTGCCTCCCTGCCCTCCTGCTCCCCTGCCCCCCTGCCCCCCTGCCCTCCTGCTCCCCTGCCTCCCTGCCCCCCTGCCTCCCCTGCCCTCCTGCTCCCCTGCCCCCCTGCCCCCCTGCCCTCCTGCTCCCCTGCCTCCCTGCCCCCCTGCCTCCCCTGCCCTCCTGCCCTCCTGCTCCCCTGCCCCCCCTGCTCCCCCTTCCCACCCGGTCATCAGAGACCGGGGAGGCCCATCGCACGCGTGTGTAAGCGTGTGTGTGTGTATATGTGTGTGTTGTAGTGCGCCTCACGCCGTGTCGGTGCCCTGCGCCGCCTCTTGTCTGCCGTGTCTGTCAGCACACATGAACGTGTAGCGTGATCTTGCCGTGATCTTGCCGTGCTGTGACAAGGCCCCCCCCCGCACGCACACTCGCGCCCCCCCCCCCCCCCCCCCGCGCGCGCTTTTAGACTAAAGAGCACACACGCACACATCCGCTCCCGCGGCGCTCACACAACCACTCCCCTGTGTGACCCCCTTCCATACAGTGTCACAGGGACATGCTCCAGCGGACAGGCACGCCATCTCCCTCCAACGCCTGGAGAACCAGTGAGATAAGACCGGTTTGTTGTTCAATTCAATTACGCCTAAATTACTTCGGGGAACATTTGTTCTTCTTATCACAGGAAAACACGTGTGTTGAATTTGAGGGCAAGGGGGGGGGGTGGGGGGGGGGGGGGGGGGGGATTTAAATACCTGTTCTTTGTATGTGGAGAAACCCCAGGCCAAGTTTGGGGATGATTTGAGACAGGTAGGTGGGAAAGCAACTTACCAAGCTGCCTGTATCAGCGACATTTGATTAGCTTCCAGCATAGCCACACCAAAGGCTATGAATTCATTTCAAGCCAGAGTGAGCACCTATATATTAAACCTACCTGTACTCCCACACTCTCCCTACACACTTGAATCCCTCACGATTACAGGGGGAATGTGCTTTAATCCCCCGGAGATCTGTATAAGCGGCGCAGGCTAAGCCTGGCTACTCCATGCCTCTTTTATCGGCTCCGATTTCGCTTTAATCAGTGGCTTTCGATTACCATACATATGTGGACCTTCCCAGGCATGGCCATCTCACCTCCGGTGCCCCTCTACCTTCCCATGACCCACATGGCAGCGCAGAGACATGTCATTGGATTAGACTCCAGGTGGAGAGGGTTGATATGTCTGTTCTCGTTAGCGAGGAGTCGGTGCCAAACCGCTCCACACGCGTACCGTATCCTATCGCGTGGCCACAGTGCCGAGGTGTGTAAGAGGTAGAGGATGGTGGCGGGGAGGATTTCGATCGGGGGACGTAGCATCACAGCCACACACATCACAGAGACCTGCTTTCCTGTTCTCTTTGTTCTCTTTCACTCTCTCCCTCCCTCTCTCTCTCTCTCTCTCCCTCTCTCTCACCCTCTCTCTCTCTCTCTCTCACCCTCTCTCTCTCTCTCTCTCTCTCTCTCCCTCTCCCTCTCTCTCTCTCTCTCTCTCTCTCTCACCCTCTCTCTCTCACCCTCTCTCTCTCACCCTCTCTCTCTCACCCTCTCTCTCTCACCCTCTCTCTCTCACCCTCTCTCTCTCTCTTTCTCCCTCTCTCTCTCTACCTTCTCTCTCCCCATTAGAAGTGTGAAGGGCTCAGAGGGAACATTACCTGCCTATCCTCGCAGCGACACAGGGAATGAGGGCAGGAAAGGAGAGGGAGGAGAGGGGATGGAGGAGAGGGGGAGGAGAGGGGATGGAGGAGAGGGGTCACCTCCAGCCTGGAGCTCGGGGGAGAGAGCCTAGTAAAGAGCCTCGTTACGCACACAAAATAAAGATTAGAGGAAGCAGTCAGTTTAACGGAGAGCCATATATGGTTTAATCCTGCCTCGGAGTGTGTGTGTGTGTGTGTTTTGCAAGGTCTGAGTGAATGAGACAGGACAGCCTGTGTCATCATCCTACCAAGGGGCAAAGAGAGAGAGAGAAGAGAGAAGAGAGAGACAAAGGGATGCTGGAAAGGATGAGTGGGTGGAATGATGGGTTGGAATGGAGAGAGAGAGAAAGAGAGAGACAAAGAGAGAGAGAAAACCGCAGAGCTCCAAAAACACGGTATCACATCCATTCCTGAAACAACACAAGTTCCCCAGTTACGAAACCACATCAGGACGGGACTGCGTACACGCCGCGCAGAGCACCGCGACGCTGGGCCCAGTCGCGTGGGTCACACGTACTGTGGAAGGGAAAGGCCCTTCTACACACATCAAAAGGTAGCTACCGTGGGCAAGGTCACACCAAACAGCCTGTCGACCACCAGAGACATATGCTGGCCCATCGTGGGAGACTGGGGAACCAGACCAGCTCTGGCACACTGTGGCAAAGGGGGTAGCTCGCTCCACAAACACAACCCCACGTTGAGGAGTGGAGTCCAGAGGGCGTCCACCGACCATGCCGGTCCTGGATCAGATTCCCCGTCGTGGGGGATGAGTGTGGGACGGCGGGGGCGTTCGGTGTGTGTGGATGTGTGTGTGTGGATGTGTGTGTGGATGTGTGTGTGGATGTGTGTGTGCAAACAGCAGGTGCTACGGTGTTGGGGTTTTGGAAGAGAGGGTCTGGTTGTGTGTTGAGTGTGCAGTGGGAGAGCGTCTTCGCCAGCAGGGTTGTGACCTGCAGGAGGGCTCCTCTAATACGTTCATGTTTAAACATGAGCTCCAGGACGAGAGGGCACTTGGATATTACTGCAGAACGAGAGGGCATCCTCTTCTCTCTACGCTACTCCACTCACAGCCTCTCCTGTGTGGGTGGGTGTGTTTGTTTATGTTTCTGCGTATGTGTGTGTGTGTACATTCCATTCCTGAGTGCAAGTGGCTCACTGAATTGTACCATTAGAATGTCTTTGTAGCTTTGACATCATTTTTTTGGGGCCTGCAGACGCAGTGCTCTTCTTGTATGATTCACACTGGCATGGGGGCTAGGTGAGGCACACACACACACACACACAGCACCGTCGTGCTCATTACCAGCGATAAATCCCGCTCTCTTCATCTGTGCCTGACACTCACTGTCACGGCACACACTCACACACACACACTCGCACACCCACTCACACACACACACTCGGACACACTCGCACACACCCACTCACACACTCGCACACACTCACTCACACACACACACTCGCACACCCACCCACTCACACACACTCGCACACACAGCCCTCAAAGGCTTTCTCTTCTCTCTTCTCCTCTTCTCCCTCTCCAAGAGACATCCCCTGCTGTGACACCCTTTCATCAGCTTTGCTCTTTCCCGATTGAGTGCTGACGTCTGTAAACTTGTATCAGCCCCAGTGGGGAGAGAGGCCAGGCAGCGGGAGGTAAACTGTCGTGAAGAGTGTTCCTCAACTGGGTGTTTCAGAACACCGCAGGAAACTTCACCTTTTGGATGGTGCTGTGCAACCTAAACTTCTACACCGCCACAATAATTCTCGTCTCCTAAATTGGTCGCACTCCTCTCCGTTTATGTGTCGTGGCGATGGGAAACGTTTAAGGCTCGTGAGGAGGCGGCAGGGGCCTCCGCTATGGGGGAAAGTCCGGCACTTAAGCTGGAAGGGGTGAGGGGGTGAGGAGTGGTGAGGGGGAGTGAGGAGGTGAAGAGGTGTGAGGGGGTGAGGAGTGGTGAGGGGGAGTGAGGAGGTGAGGAGAAGGATCTTCTCTCTCTAACTGGGCTGTGACGGACACAGATGGTCCTGCCTCACCTGACTGCTGCTGCCTCTCCCGGCTGCCTCTGCTGTCCTCAGGACTGACGTCCTCCACACACACACACACACACACACAAAAAGGCGGGCAAAGTCACATGCAAAGACCCACACGCACACACCAGGCAGTAAGTAATAAACTGTGTACATTCAAACTTGAAAACAAACACACAAACAAGCAGGCACACACACACGCACACACACACATTCTTTGTTCGTCGTTCATGGATGTATCAGGCTGGTCGTGCTTGCTCAGGAGAACTCAAACAAAAGGAGTGCATCTGTATGTTGACTGTCTGACACTACACGCACACACCAAACGCACTGTGCATATGGTGCCGCACGATAACTAGCGAGCACTTAGAGCAGGAGTCGTGATGACTCTAATCTCGTTCAAAAACTGACTGGAGAAATCGAGGGGGACTTGAAATGGCTTATTTTTTTCCCTTCCAGCGCCCCGTCAGAGTAAGTAAGTAAGACTTTATTTATATAGCACATTTCATACAAGAATTGTAGCTCAAGGTGCTTTACATAAAATCAATAAAAACAATAATACAAGTGATAAAAGTAATAATTAAAATAGCAAATCTATAAAAACAATAATATAACTAATAAAAGTAGTAAAACCCTTCTGAGATCAAATTACTTAAATGCTTCGGTAAAAAGGTAGGTTTTAAGCTGTCTTTTAAAAATGTCCAGCGTGTTTGCTTCCCTAATATTCATGGGTAATTTGTTCCATAGTTTTGGGGCGTAATTGACAAAGGCCAAATCACCAATCTTCTTATGACTGCTTCTGGTGACCTCTAATAGGCCTGCATTTGATGATCGCAGTTTTCTAGCTGGTGTGTAGTTTATAAGGGAGTTAGCAATGTAGCTAGGTTCTTGTCCGTGTAGAGCTTTGTATGTGAGGAAAAGGACCTTAAAGTCAATTCTGAAGGTAACAGGGAGCCAGTGTAAAGTAGCTAGGACAGGACTAATGTGTTCTCTCCTTTTAGTTTTGGTTAATAATCTAGCTGCAGAATTTCTAATGAGCTGTAGTCTTTCAGTGGAGCTAAGCCAGTCTTCTATAATTAGAGTAACACAAACATAGCATGTACACTTTTGCAAATTTTAAATCTGCTTCCTCTATAGTAGTGCTGGCCTCACAAACCAGAAAAGAGGAATTACCTGGAGAAGGGGGGGGGGGGGAATAGGGGGGGGATCAATGCTGGAATGAGGAATAGTCTCATTTATCCTCAGGTTGTAATGGGATGACAGGTGATTCAACATAAGTCCATTAAAATTGTATACAAAAACTATTTGCTGGATGCGTTTTGACGCATTAGTCTGTCAGAGGGGAGGGCTGTGAATAAGCGAGTGATCTGGCTGGTTTTGCTGTAAACTGGGACAACATCTTGAGGGGGAAGAGAGATGCACTCTGGGAACTGGGAGCTGTCTAAAAGGCATCAGTTCAGTTTATAGCAGACCTGACAAGTTGTATGAAATGTATGCATGGGCTGTCCTGGATACTTTATCTTTAAATCGACCTTCTGCTCGTTCAGCTTGTTAGTGGCACCGCTTGGGTATAAATAAATCATTTCAATATTTAAAGGGCTGAGAATTAAGTAAAAATCGAGTCTGGATTGAGATGTCAAAATTACGTTACGTAATTAGTTTTCTCCTTTTCTCTTTACTTCCCTCCCTCCCCTCTCTCTCTCTCTCTACCTCTCTCTCTCTTTAGGATGAGCATCTTTCAGTGCCTCAGTCCTCTTCTAACTGGACTGACCTATGTGAGGCACTGCCCCTCAGTACAACTCTAATGAGCAGAAACGTTGCAGGCAACTGCCCCGATCCCCAATTAGCCCCGCTTTCTCCCGCGCTGGAAACAAGGCCGGCGTTACGACGAGTCCTCGCTCGAATCACATCACACACCGCGGCTCCCTCGCAGCCGAAGAGCGGAGAAAATGTATGATAGCGGCGAGCTACCGCCACGGAAAAAACATCCAGCCACCGTGGGCTCGTGTTTTCGCAGGTCTGAATGAGTGTGGGGAGTTAGCTTCCACCGCGACATCCGATTCATTAATCGCAGCCCCGTGGGGAGAAGGAGAGGAGGATATAGAACAGGTGTTGTGGTGGAACTCCTTGGGTTCATTGGTGCTCTGACCCCATATATCACCCTGCTGCCTGGTGTGTTTTTTTTTTCTCTCTCTCTCTCTCTCTCTCTCTCTCTCTCTCTCTCTCTCTCTCTCTCTCTCTCTCTCTCTCTCTCTCTTTACCTCGCTGTGAATTCCTTTGTCTCCCTCACCACCACCGCTGCTGCTGTGCTGTAGACACTCTCCCTCTCTCTCTCCCGCTCTAGTGTCTCTGTCTCTCTCTCTCTCTCTCTCTCTCTCCCGCTCTAGTGTCTCTGTCTCTCTCTCTCTTTCTTTACAACCTCGCTGTGAATTCCTTTGTCTCCTACACCACTGCGGGACCGCTGCTGTTCAGCTGCTTCTCTCTCTCTCTCACTCTATTGCTCGCCCTCTCTCCCTCTCCCTCTCTCTCCCACCCTCTCTCTCCCCTCCTCTCTCTTACTCAGTGCAGCTAAAACAAAGAAAGAGCCACTGTTGTCTGCTCCCCACACACCATACATCATCTTCTAAACACCGGGCCATTTTAGTGTTTGATTTATTTTAGTTTATAGTTTTATGATTTATTTTCAGTGCAAAATAAATCATTTCCAAAACATCTCCCAGACTTATATACAGCCTACACATACATGGAAAAATAAAGAGAAAAAAACCAACAACTAAAAACATTAAAAAACATAAATAGACTGGCACACACAGAGGGGGACATGAACACTCGTAAACTATGTTCCGTGTGGCGTGCGTGAACACAGCTGAACGCAACAGGACCCACATTATTGCAATAAAGGGCTCGTAAGATTTCCTCCCTGTCGTCATGCTGTTTTTATTGTCCCATTTGCATTAGATATGGCACCTCAGAAAGCATCCAAAGTGCATTAGAACGCACAGAAATGAAATCATGCCTGGCTACTGATGTTTCCCCCAAACGCAATTAATTCAGATTTATACCATTACTTGCTCAAAGACCTAAGGTAATCACATTGGGAGAGTCATAAATTACCCTGTCTCTCTAAAAGGAGTGGCCAAATTTAATATGCTTCTTTATCTGCAAATGATTTTATTACTTTCACATAGCGAGATGTGTTTTAGTTATTGATAAAGTGGCTTCCACAAGCGTTTAGATCACGACCCGGGCGCAAGTATAAAAATGCAAAACAAGTCTAATTTTCTCCTGCCTGGGCTTAGATGTCACAACACCTTTGTTTGAGTTTCCCTGCTGTGTACACTGACACACACACACACTGACACACATACGGACACACACACACACACACACACATACGGACACACACACACACGGACACACACACATGCGGACACACACACACGCACATACACACACACACACAAACGCACACACACACTGACACACACACACACATGCGGACGCACACACACACACTAAACAAAAGCATGTAGCAACATTGTACCTACACACCCATACATTTCCCACTATCCACGTGTCATTACGGCCCAGCGGTATTCACAGGCGCCGTGCGAGTCTTCCTGGGCGCCGTGCGAGTCTTCCGGGCCACCGTGCGAGTCTTCCAGGGCATTGGCCAGTCTTACATTTAGTTTTTTTAGCAGGCGTTCTTATCCAGAGTCTTCCAGGGGGCTGATATGAAGGAGGGAGCAAGCTGCGGACTCCTCTCATATTCTGAGCGCTGCGTCTCCAGCAGAGATATGGGCTGAGGAAGCCTACTTCCTCCTCAGATATAGAAGATAAGACAGAGACTAAATGGGCTGCTGGGCTTTGGTGTAGAGAGACACAGACTTAAACAGCTCTCATCTTCACACAGTCGTTTGAATCCACCCCTTAGGAGAGTATCGTGTGGTTTAGATTTTTCTCTTTTTCTATTTCTTTCTCTCTCTCTCTCTCTCTCTGAATGACTTTTTCAAACTCAAATGATCTGACTATCTAGAACTGAGCAGCTCCCTAAACATCTTCACAAAGTGTGTACAGTATGTGTGCACACAGCGTGTGTGTGTGTGTGTGTGTGTGCAGACAGTGTGTGTGTGTGTGTGTGAAACCAATGAAAACATAACCGGGTCAGTTCCAGAAACTACCAGTTGAGGCAGCATACACACACACACACGCAAAGACACCTGTACCCACTCCTACTTAACACCTAATTCACCACACACTCCCGAGCGACACTACCTTCCTCGGGGAATACAGAGCGATCCCTAGGCGCCATATACATCATCATGTAGACTAGAAGAATTAGCATACAAAGCTATCCTGATTATTTCAGTGCTTTTTTCTCAATTCTGGCTACTTTCCTTTACATAGCCTTTCACAGCTTTCTCTGATTCTTCAAAGGCCAATAGTCATAACTGCAACCGCTGCATAAATATTACACCGACGATCGCCGACGGAGTCCCTTCAGGATAGTGAACCACTTCGACACCTCCATCAAATATTTAGGTAGATGTGGGTGCGCAGTGCGGGTATGTGTGATGTGTGTGGGCTTCTGTGTGTGTGTGTGCATGAGGGAGGGAGGGAGCGTGAGAAGAAAGGGACGATGTGCATGCGCACCAAAAAAGAAAAAAAAAACACTAAAGCGTTCCACAACTTCCTGGGAGTCCTCTGGGAAATGAAGAAAAATAAATAAATAAAGCGAAGTGGAGAGTGTGAGAAGGGAGGTGTGGAGGGAGGGAGGGCAGAGGGAGGGAGGGCAGAGGGAGGGAGGGAAGGGAGGGAGGGCGGGCAGAAACAGCAGGATCAGATGAAAAGGAAAAGAAGGGGGGGAGGAGGAGGGGGGCAAGAGGGCAGGGGGAGGAGTAGGGAGATGATGAGGAGGTAGGCTCCGGCGAGTTCTAATCGGTCCGTCTGAAAGAAGGAGAAGATGTTTGTGGGATGCAGTCAGTGATATTGCTACTCCCCCCCCCCCCCCCCATCAGTGGCTTAGCCCAGAATGGGATTGTTCCCCATGAGTCCCTTCCCCAGGGTAGGATCTGCTCACCACCAGGCCTAAACCAGGACACAACACCCATCGAACACACACAACCCTCCCCTGTAAACCAAGCGGTCACTCACCTCATCACCATAGGCGTGCGTGGACGGAATTTCAACCACGGGGCAAAACTCCCCCCCCCCCATTTGGGTTTGGTTTAGCTTCGGCGTCCCAGGTTGTTTGCTCTCCGGTGGAGGATGGGGCAGCTTCCTGGGGAGACACTCTCCCGGGATCGCTTGTGACCTACAGAAACATGGAAATCAAGTCTGCATCCCTCAAAACGTGACCTTTCAGCAGTCATTAGCCACCTGATGTCAATACTGATAGGCCTGTTCAGAAGCCAGTCACATGCCTCTCCTGGTCAGGTTGATTCACAAACTGAAACGTTTGAAAAGGACAGCTCTTTTCAGTCACCGCTGACGTTCTGTTAAGCAATTACTGGCCATCTCCTTTATTCCCCCAATCATTCTCACTAGAGCCCTCCTGAAAGAACGGACACCTTATTGATTTCCAACGGCCACTTCATGACCGCAGCGAGAAGGCCTTTCGACCGGGTGTGAATGTGAGCTCAACAAGGAACCTAGGGTGTGTGTGTGTGTGTGTGGGTGTGTGTGGGTGTGTGTGTGTGTGGGTGTGTGTGTGTGTGTGTGCGTGTGGGTGTGTGTGTGCGTGTGTGTGCATGTGCGTGTGTGTGCGTGTGCATGTGTGGGGGTGTGTGTGTGTGCGTGTGCATGTGTGCGTGTGTGTGTGCGTGTGTGGGTGTGTGTGTGGGTGCGTGGCGTTTCTCTTCATTATCCGCAGGGTCTCCCCTCACCTCGGCTGGGGGCAGTCAGGACACATAACACACGACAGGGGTGCCAATCAC
>NC_085043.1:9877372-9944872 GCF_963692335.1 Osmerus eperlanus
CACTTTGAGTTTTGTTTCTATGGTGATCTGTTCTATCCCAAATCCGATCCCCAAAACACGAACGGCTTCCCTCCCTCCCAAAATGTCCAGCCACAGTGATCGGAACAGCAACAGGTTTTAATCAGTTCAATGTTCCTCAGTTCCCAGAAGGCCTTGCCAGACATTAACTGAAGTATACCTCCCCTATCCAGGCATGTATTGGCGCTTGCAGTCAAACGCACACACTCACACGCGAGTGTGCAACACCAACCCACACCAACATGTGCACGCTTGCCCACGCTCGTGCACAGGGGGGCTGCCAGCTATTGCAATTCATCCTTTTCTCCAGAACGTCTGATTCCCTTAGACAATGGGCATCTGTAGCCTTGAGATACCCTTCAACATACATCTCTGTCACATCTCCCTCTCTCTCTCCCTTTCTCTCCCTCTCTCTCCCCTCTCTCCCCTCTCTCCCTCTCTCTCCCCTCTCTCTCTCTCTCTCCTCTCCCTCCTCTCCCTCTCTCTCCCCTCCCTCCCTCTCTCTCCCCTCTCTCTCTCCCTCTCTCTCCCCTCTCTCCCTCTCTCTCCCCTCTCTCTCCCTAGCCTCCCTCCTCTCCCTCTCTCTCCCCATCATCAGCCTCACAAGGTAGGGAACAGACTGATGGGCCTGGAGACAACATTTCAAAACTCAAACATTAAAGATAAATGTTTTAGGGCAGTTTATTCAACATACTTCATTTATTTTACTGCTGTAAGATGCAATGGATGTTGACTTAGATGGCATCATATATTGACTGCGATCAAGGTTACGTTATCGTCCTGCAATCAAGGTCTTCAGCTGAGAATAATCTGGCTACAATAATGCACAGCGACAGAGACCATCAGTCAGTCACATTAACCTGGTGTTTGCATGAATATTTATGCTACACAACACAACACACACAAACAACACACGTCAACATTGATTTGATTAAACTGTTAGGGTGTTTCAGGTGGGGATGTTCCCACTCTCTCTCTCTCTCTCTCTCTCTCTCTCTCTCTCTCTCTCTCTCACACCACACACTCTCTCTCACACACACTCTCTCTCTCACACCACACACACACACACACACACACACTCGCAGATGGGGACAGAAAGATGATGGCAGTCACAGTGAAATGACACCCAGGAGGATCTGCACGTGTGTTTGTGTGAACATGTGTGTGTGCGTGTGTGTACCATATCTAGCCATTAGCGACCTTGTGCTCCACCGTTCGGGTTTTTAATTACCTTCGAGGACGACCCCTGGCATACCCTTAATATCGAAACAATCATCCCCAAAGCAGCACACCAGAGGACAGGCAGGGATGATTATTCCCAAGGCGGGGGGGCGTGTGACGGATCGAGAAGGGATGATCCGCACGTCATCCCCTTCACCTCGTGACTCTGTGTGTGTCCTGCACTGAGGACTGACACACACACACGTACACACACACACACACACACACATATACCTGTTCTGCTGCATGTGTTTCTTCGTCTTCTTAAGGCGGTTATACGCTCCAACTGTAGATGAGCTAAAAATAGACTGTATGGTTACAAGCTGACAGGTGAATGGACATGATCGAGCTTTCTTTCAGTTAATAATAAATGAATTAAATCATAAATATATAATATTTATGGCTTTCTGGATTGTTAATCGAGCTCTCATCCAAATCCTCATAAATAAACCTCTCACTGTCCCACTAGGGTTTCCTCCTGCCACAACAGGTCAGTCAAACATGAGTGAGAGCACACACACACACATACAAAAACACACACTCCAAAGGTGCTTCAACACACACACACACACACCTCCTTCTGCAAGCTTTGTAGCCTCCTTAGGAGAAGGCAACACACACAGATTTGCACTAAGCTGTCGGGTGTCCACACTTTGATTACTTTCTACCGTTCCATTTTATTGTCTCTCTCTCTCCCTCTATGTCTCTCTCCCGCCTCTTCTCTCCTTTTCTATCTCTCCCTCTTCTTTCTCCCCACCTCTCTCTCTATCTCTCTCTAGAGAGAGGTAGGTAAACAGACAAGCCTGCTGCCCAGTGGCCTGAGAGCTGCTGCTTTGCTGGGCCACTAATCTTATCTCCCCCCCGTCCTCCCCCCCTCCCCCCCTCCCCCTCCTCCACCCCTCCTCCCTCCCCCCCACCCCTCCTCCAAGGCTCCTTCTTCAGAAGCACCATGACCAACGACCCTCGACCACCGCCTCCCCAACGAACAGACTCAGCGCACGGCGAGTTTGAAGAGAGAGAACCACACGGACGAGATACGGAGGAGGGCTTGGGGAACAGGTGGGGGCGGGGCTGAGGAGGCCTGGGGGAACAGGCAGGTACTCAGCATCGATCCCGTCAGCGGAGGTACGGGCTGGGCCCAGGTGACAGAGAGAGGGCCTCGTGTGAAGGGCATCTCTACACACCACCAGCCCCCCACCCTAACCAAACACCCTGTAAATATGTTTTCAAGCACCCGGCGGTCAAGGCTCGATGAAGAGAGGGATTTCCAGGCCTAAGACCAGGCTTAATCCCTCACCGTCCACTGTTACCAGCTCCACGCTTGGAGTCTGGCCCAATCAATAACGGGATGGATTTTGTTCTGGAGCGATGAAGAGGCCAGGTGTGTGTGTGTGTGTGTGGAAGGGATTGAGGGGGGTAGGGTGGTCAGTGTAAGAAGCTGTACAGACACCAGACTGCGATGAGGTGATACCTTGAGGCATTTGGCTCTAAATGCCGTCTGAAGGGGGTAACAGGCGACGTCCTGTACCCCTCCAACTCTGTGCCTTCATAACAGATGTTGACGATGTCACATCCTGGAATAGGATAACGCAGGTCTCCAGGCAACAGTGATTACGTGTTGCGCCACGGGCATGACATCTCAGGATGTATTGATCGCACTGCTGGACAGAGGTGCATGTACACACACACACACACACACAGAGATACTAATGTACACACATAGGCATGCACTCACACATGTTTAGCACCCCCCTCACACAGACACATACTGTAGATACACAATCAATCACACACACACACACGCTAAATGATTTTTTTGTGTGACTGTGTGTATTCCACTCAGCACAGGGATAAATGATGGCTGGTGGAGTGTGCAATCCTGTCCACGCACACACCCAGGCACAGTCCCAGGAGGTGGATATATGGCACGACAGGTTATTGACTTTGGAGGGGGAAAAAAAGTCTTCATTTGGTCCAGGGATGAGGGAGATGAAAAGGATGGAGGGGAAAACAGATGAAGTTTGCTCTGATGAAGATGAGGTGAGGCGAGGAGGAAGCCAAATGAAGGCTGGCCCTCATCTCGTTCCACCCTCCTCACCTCTCCCTCCCTCCGGCCCTCCCCCCCCCTCCCCCCCTTTCCTCCACATCCTCCGTAATTCCGTCCATTTGTCTCGGCCGCGGCTGGCCCGGTCTCCCATGTCATCGCGGGCCCGTATCCCGGCAAGCCCTGCGCCCCCTGCTCTGCTTGTCATGCGGGGAGAGCGCTGGAGTGGGCGCGAGACGCCTGATGAAATACGACACGCCGGTCATTGCCTCGCTCTTGTCCCCGTCCCCGCCTGTCCATCCGCCGGCGTGCTGGCCTCCGATGTGCTGATTGCATGTGGAGATGGAATTTCAGCCCGGATGAGAGACTGGCGAGGTAATCTGCTGTCAATTTGATGCAGCGCGAGGCTCTTTGCCTTCATATCTTAACCCCTCGCACGCGGCGCGAGGGAGAGGAAACACACACACAGAAGCGCAGAAACACACACATCCTGAGAGAGAGAGGGACAGAGAGAGAGAGACAGAGAGAGACAGAGAAAAGGACAGAGAGAGGCAGAGAGAGAGAAATAGAGAGAGACAGAGAGAGAGATGCAGAGAGACAGAGAGAGAGAGGCAGAGAGAGAGATAAACAGAGAGAGGGGGGGAGAGAGAGAGAGAGAGAGAGAGACAGAGAGAGAGAGATAGACAGAGAGAGAGAGGCAGAGAGAAAGAGAAATAGAGAGAGACAGAGAGAGAGAGGCAGAGAGAGAGGCAGAGAGAGAAAGAGAGAGAGAGACAGAGAGAGGGGAGAGAGAGAGAGAGAGACAGAGAGAGAAAGAGAAAGAGAGCAGATGTCACCTAAACCCAGTAGGGATCATTTGGGCGACAGATTATCCAGGTAACCATCAGTCTGTAATGACACAGTCACCTTACTACACCCACAGTTACCAGAGAGACCATCTCTGCTGACGAGGATGATGATGATGATGAGGGTGGTGATGATAGTTCTGATGATGGCTTGCCGTGTGTCCCCAAGGCTGTAAATCCCAGGGATGTGATTGGCCGGACCCTTGATTTTCTTGGTCACACGGTGAACAGTGATGTGATGGAGTGGTGTTCCCAGTGCCCACAACTCCATAAAAAGGACTATTAAGGTGAGCGAGTGTCGCAGTGCTTCGCTGGTCACCACAGAGTGAAGGGGTGGGCCATGTCACAGAGACTGGTCAATACTGATACAAATGCTGGACACTGATGGGGTAGGGAGGGAGGTAGGGAGGTAGGGAGGTAGGAAGGTAGGTAGGTAGGTAGGTAGGTAGGCAGGCAGGTAGGTAGGTAGGGAGGTAGGGAGGTAGGTAGGTAGGTAGGTAGGCAGGCAGGCAGGCAGGCAGGTAGGTAGGTAGGTAGGTAGGTAGGGAGGTAGGGAGGTAGGTAGGTAGGTAGGTAGGCAGGCAGGCAGGCAGGCAGGTAGGTAGGTAGGTAGGGAGGTAGGTAGGTAGGTAGGTAGGTAGGTAGGTAGGTAGGTAGGTAGGCAGGCAGGCAGGCAGGTAGGTAGGCAGGTAGGTAGGTAGGTAGGTAGGTAGGTAGGTAGGTAGGTAGGTAGGTAGGTAGGCAGGCAGGCAGGCAGGCAGGTAGGTAGGCAGGTAGGTAGGTAGGTAGGTAGGTAGGTAGGTAGGTAGGTAGGTAGGTAGGCAGGCAGGTAGGTAGGTAGGTAGGTAGGTAGGTAGGTAGGTAGGTAGGTAGGTAGGTAGGCAGGCAGGCAGGCAGGCAGGCAGGTAGGCAGGTAGGTAGGTAGGTAGGTAGGTAGGTAGGTAGGAAGGAAGGAAGGTAGGTAGGTAGGTAGGTAGGTAGGTAGGAAGGTAGGTAGGTAGGTAGGTAGGTAGGAAGGAAGGTAGGTAGGTAGGTAGGTAGGTAGGTAGGTAGGAAGGTAGGTAGGAAGGTAGGTAGGAAGGTAGGAAGGTAGGGAGGTAGATGGGTAGGAAAAGAGGGAGGGAGGTGGGTAGGTAGATAGATAGGTGGGTAGGTAGATAGGTGGGTAGGGAGGTAGCTGGGTAGGTAGTTATTTCTAAATCAGATCTATACAACCTAAGATAGTTCTGCACACACCACTAACACAGCCTCAACATTATTCCCACTCAGAGAATTTAACTACATTACCAGTCTGTGCATGTTGCACAAGGGACCTATTTCAGTGCTTGCCGGCTGGATGACTAGCTGGCTGGATGTGTGGATGGATGGCTGGCTGGATGCTGAATTATTTATAGGCTCAACAGAGGTGAGATCACACATAAAACAGACCAATGAAACCACAAAGCCTGGATAGTAGTCCACACACTCACACACACACACTGTAATAGCAGGCAGCGGACTGTAAAACCAAGTTGTGATTGTATTACATCTAACCCAATCAGAGGCTTGTCTCTGGTCATCCTCTGAAATGACATTTAATCGTTGTTGGGCGGAGAGAGATACCCCAGGGAGAGAAATACCCCAGGGGTGACCATAGAGGAACACACACACACACACAAAGGCAGTAGACTTCAACAGTGTTCCTCTTGTATTGTCTTATAGCTGAAAGTGTCTCTTTTCTCTGGCCTTGGACCAATGTAATCAGCAAAAATCAACTGGAAATGGATCTCTCCCTCTCACTCTCTCCCTCCCTCCCTCCCTCCCTCCCTCCCTCCCTCCCTCTCTCTCTCTCTCTCTCTCTCTCTCTCTCTCACACTCTCACACTCTCACACTCTCACACTCTCTCACTCTCTCACTCTCTCTTTCTCTCCGCCGCTCAGCTCCAAACCCATCTGAGTCTCTTCCCCAGCATGCATCACTTCCCCAGTGATCCCCTTCAGGTGGGTTAACACCCAGCCATGCCCTTGAATACGCAGCAATCTGACGGCGTCGCCGCGTGCCCATGACCCCCGGGCCCCCCCCCCCCCTCCACCATTATGGTGATGGATAATGTGCTTGCGCCCCCTGATCCTCCAGAAGGGCCCTAGGAGCACCGGGGGGAAGAGATGGAGGGTTGGGTGGGGGTGGAGGGTGGCGGTGGTGGGTGGGGGTGGTAGTGGGGGGTGTTGGAACAGAATCACAACGTGTTCAGATGATAGCTACTGTCTGTTCTGTGGAGAGAAGGTTGCCGGGATGAAGCGTTGTCACGGTGACTGACGTCGGCGACTGTCAATCTCGGCCCGTCAACGGGGAGGGGGTTTGAGTGACGGGGGGGCAAATGGAGGAGTCCGGTGTGTTCTGTTGCCTTGCATGCAAGAGGGGTGCATAGGGCTGCTGACACACACACACACACACACATACGTGCACCCACACACACCCCAGACGAGGAGAGTAGCAGGATTAGGCTGCTGGCACGGCCCTGGGTGGGGATGCTCAAAGCAGGCCTGTGTTCTCCATGGGCCAGCCAGCGAACAGGACGCTAGGCCCAGACAACACCTGAATATCCTGGCAGACACACACCACGCCAGGGGTCTGACCGGGCCACCAGATGGTCAGAGCTATGCTGAGTGTGTGTGCGTGTGTGTGTGAGTGTGAGTGTGTTCCCAAGGAAGACAGTGTTGTGTTTACACAGAAAGAACACTCTGAACTGAACAGCTAAAACACCCCTTTATAAAAGTCCAGTTCAATTCCTCTCAAGATCCGTGTTGCAAAATGCGAGTGCGGCAACCCCATTAATCATTTATATAACTCAGGCAAGATTTCAATTTTCAATTTTTTCAAACTGCATCTGTTTAAAGCGTTCTACTCAAGAATAGAGATTCAAGCTCTAAAAAGAACAAGTTACATAACGAGAAAAACTAGCTCTTTTAATGTCCAAAACTCAGAACAAACAAACAAACTCTAACCTTATAGCTTGCTCCATATAACTGAAGTTGTGTTGTGTTGCATTTCGCGCGCTTCAGCGGAGACAAAGTCAAGTATGTGAACTCGCGTGGGGAATATGTTTCTCTTCATCCATGAGTGGATCCTACCCCTAATGCCAGCTGTGAAAAAACTAATACCAAACTGTGATATTGAACTCTGACTACAACAAGGCATCGTTATCCGACAGTGTACAAGGAGAGGAAAGCGCAGTCCGACAGATGGGGGGGGGGGGGGGGGCGGAGGGGTGAAGAAAGGATTGTGCCACTGTCACAGATGACACAGATGTTAGCAAGTCCCACAGGGCATCATCAGTGCCCCCTACACACACACACACACACACGTCCTGCTGCACACACACACACACGTCCTGCTGCACACACACACACACACGTCCTGCTGCACACACACACACGTCCTGCTGCACACACACACGTCCTGCTGCACACACACACACACACGTCCTGCTGCACACACACACACACACACAACTCGATTTTCACTGTCTTTGTGTGAAGGACTTTTGTATTGAGTCGTAACTCATAACTCACATGGATCAGATGACAGCTAGGAGAGAGCAGAGAGATAGAGAGAGACAGAGGGAGAGAGAGAGAGAGAGAGAGAGAGAGAGCAGAGAGATATAGAGAGACAGAGGGAGAGAGAGAGAGAGAGAGAGAGAGAGAGAGAGAGAGAGAGAGAGAGAGAGAGAGAGAGAGAGAGAGAGAGGGGGGGGGGGGGAGGACAGCATGAGAGAGTGATGAAGAATGGGGTTAGAGAGAGAGAGAGAGAGAGAGAGAGAGAGAGAGAGAGAGAGAGAGAGAGGGAGGAAGGAAAGGGAGTGAATCTAAAGAGTGGGGGCACGAAACCTCAAATTAGGCCCGGGCAGTACAGCCAAGAGCACACTGCAGATTTCCCCTGGGCTCCAGCAATATGGCTGTTTTATTGTTATGGCCTATTAAATCCTATGATGGAGGGGCAGGGTGAAGATGCACCTGCTACCCTCGGTCGGCCCCAGGTGCACAGTTACACCAAGTTAACCAAGGAGGCCTTTTATGTGGACCAGGTCCATTCTCTAGAAAGGTCAGAGCAATTTAGCAAGTCCTTTATTGTTTCCTCTGTTTCCAGCCCCCCCCCCCCTCCTCTCCCTCTCCCCTCATCCCCTCAGCTCTCTCTTATTAGAGGAGGTAAAGGGATGAGTGGTGGGCATTGTATTATTCAGGTCTTGGTTTGGGGCAGCATTGAAAGTAGTACTAAATAGTAGTATAGTCGATTCAGGTGAGGTAGTTAAGTGAGCTGCCACAGGGAGGGGGTTCTGGGTGGGGGGCAGTAGTGGGGCAGTTACTGGGGTTAGGGTTAGTGTGCTTGTGTGCTTTTGTCGTATGTGTGTGTGTGTGTCTGTGTGTGCGTGTGTGAGTGTGTGCATGGACCGCTAACTTAGCTCAGTGCTTGCAAGCTGCAGGGAGCGAGAGGCAATGAAGGGTGACAGAGAGGATGGAGTGGCCAGGCAATCCAAATACACTGGTCAGCATTGTTTCATTCTCTCTCTCTCTCTCTCTCTCTCTCCTCGCTCAATCACTCCACTCTTCTCACCCTCTCTCTCTCTCCCTCTCTCTCTTATGTAAAGTTCCCATGTTAGAGTTGATGTGAGGTGAGGCATGCTAACGTTGCTTCGTCAGGCCTCTTCCTCCCAGCGCGACGGGGACGGACCGACTGAGCGCGCTCAGCCGGGCGCGACGGGGACGGACTGTACTGAGCGCGCTCAGCCGGGTGCTGAACGTTCTGTGGAAGCAAATCAGACATGTTTTGAATTTTAAAAGGCATTACTTAATATAGACTTTTAAACACCATGGAATTTGTTGTTTTAAAAAAAAAATTCCAAGCTTCAGAAATTCAAATAGAACTAAATTCAGGCTGCTTAAATTTGGATACCAAGGTATTGCTTGCCTCAGACCAGACCAGACACCAGGGGCTCTCCTGTATGTATGACTGCCTGCAGCTACACCTGGGTGAGAGGCCTGAGGAGGGAGGTCTGCAGTTGGACCCTTCTCAGAGAAGTTATTTTTTCCAAAAAATTTAAGGCCGAAATGTTTTCACCTCACTTTTTTTCCCCAACATTTTTTCGTCAATTTGGTTTTTTTGGAACCAATTTCTTTCGCCTCAAATTTTTTCATATTTCCATTTTAAAGAAGTGAATTCAAAACCAACACATTTTGTGGTGTTTACATTTCAATATCAAGTATTCAATGCCTTTTAAAACGTAAAACATTATGTCACAGATTTGCTCCCACACAAACTTCTACCGTGCTCAAACCTCACCAACACGTTTAAGATTCCCACCCAACACTTTCCCAAGAAACACCAGTGTGGTGTATTGTTGTGTTTGTGTGTGTGTGGGGGGGAGGGGAGAGGGGGTTAATTATGAACAACTTGAGGGACGGTACAGCGATTCCAATTGCTTGAACGCCGCGTGATTTTCCAGGAGGATTAGAGGAAGAGTAGCGAGTCGCCGCCGTGGCTAAATGTCAACCTGCGCCAGCGTGCGTGCCGTGAGCGACAGCGACAGCGAGAGAGGGGACGCGGACGAGGATTGAACAAAGGGAGGAGCGTGATTAGCCAGCTGCTGGCTCCAGATGATAAAAGACGCACCTGTTTAATATGCAGATGCATGTTAACCTTCCCCACCCCCCCACCCCCCCCACGCGGAGAACAGGACCGGTGGGTGGGGAGGGGGGTGAATAGCATGTGTAGGGCCAGGTATGTGGCGGGGGCGGGTGGGGGAGGGGGGCGGGGGGGCAGGAGGAAGCACTACTGTGATTGAGCAGGTGGCTCTCGGTTCTTGTATCTCCATTGAGTTAAAGTCTGACAGGTGCCTCCATGTCCGCAGCCCAATATCCAACAGCCGCACCCCCCCCCCGCCCCCCCTTCCCCATCATAATAACACCAGAGAACCTTATCTGCAGCCCTGCATGGGGTCGCTATCACTTGTCCTTTTCACTGTTCCAATATCCGCCGTGCAATTAGGATCTGACAGACTCCGTAATGGATAATCCCTCCGTCGCTGCTGCGCCGCAGACGAGAGGGAGGGTTGAGGCTCCGCCTACTCCTCCCTGGCCCCGCCTCGTCCTCTGTGGCCCGCCTCCTCCTCTGTGGCCCCGCCTCCTCCGTCCCAGCCCTCGCTGATGACCTCACACTCGGCGAACACCCCCTCTGACCTGTCTCCATCGCTCTCCCACCAGGCGCCATCGATCTGTTTATCCTCCGAGCTGCCAACCCTGGGAGTATGAGTGTGGAGGTGTGTGTGTGTTTGGTGGAGGCTACATTAGTGCCGGCTAATTGCTTGTACCAGCTCGGCCGTGTGGAATTCGATATAACGCTCCCGTTTGAGAGTCTAGACAAGCCGTCATGCTGAGGTGAGTGGACAGAGACTGCCAGGCCACGGAGGTGTGTGTTTCACAGGCCAGGGTGTGTGTGTGTGTGTGTTTCCCAGGCCAGGGTGTGTGTGTGTTTCCCAGGCCAGGGTGTATGTGTGTTTCCCAGGCCAAGGGGGTGTGTGTGTGTTTCCCAGGCCAAGGGGTGTGTGTGTGTGTTTCCCAGGCCAAGGGGTGTGTGGTGTGTTTCCCAGGCCAAGGGGTGTGTGTGTGTGTTTCCCAGGCCAAGGGGTGTGTGTGTGTGTTTCCCAGGCCAAGAGGTGTGTGTGTGTTTCCCAGGCCAAGGGGTGTGTGTGTAACGTGATCGGGGCAGTGTTGCGTTGAGGGGCCAGTGTGTACGGGCCGTGTCCATCAGTCAGCCCGACACAGAGGCACCCTTGGGAGAGACCCTTAGCAGCTAATGGACCCCCACCCCCAAACCCTCATGTCAGGAAGAAGCCATTAGCATTAGCACGGCAGCTAGGTTACATAAACAGCTCTAATGGATTATTAATCCCCTGGCTTCTGAGGCGTGCGCTTGTGTGTGTGTGTGTGTGTGTGTGTGTGTGTGTGTGTGTGTGTGTGTGGGTGTGTGTGCAAGAGGGCGGGGCGGGTTCAGGGGTCACAAAAAAGGGTTCATGAGAAAACAGTTCACTTTCAGATTGGCTTCATTCATTGGCAACATACCCCAAAGCACCCCAACATACCCCAACGCACCCCAACATGCCCCAATGAACCCCAACATACCCCAATGCACCCCAACATACCCCAATGCACCCCAACGCACCCCAACATGCCCCAACGCACCCCAACATACCCCAACATGCCCCAACGCACCCCAACATACCCCAATGCACCCCAACATGCCCCAATGCACCCCAACATACCCCAACATGCCCCAACGCACCCCAACATACCCCAATGCACCCCAACGCACCCCAACATACCCCAATGCAGCCCAACATACCCCAACATACCCCAATGCAGCCCAACATACCCCAATGCACCCCAACATACCCCAACGCACCCCAACATACCCCAACGCAGCACAACATACACCAAAGCAGCACAACATACCCCAACGCAACCCAACATACCCCAACGCAGCACAACATACCCCAACGCAGCACAACATACCCCAACGCAACCCAACATACCCCAACGCAACCCAACATACCCCAATGCACCCCAACATACCCTAACGCACCCCAACATACCCCAACGCACCCCAACATGCCCCAACACAGACCAACATATCCCAACGCAACTCAACATGCCCCAATGCAGCACAACATGCCCCAACGCACTGCAACATACCCCAACGCAGCTCAACATACCCCAACGCAGCACAACGGCTTTTTAAGAACCTGAACTTCACAGGTCTGAGCGTCAGGAAACACGGCGTTCGTGCGTGACTTTGGTTTGAGACCGTTTGCCGTCTCCCAGAGAGAGTCACTTCCTGTCAACTTCCTGTCACTTCCTGTCAAGTTCCCCCTCCTCTGAGAACAACAGCAGCAGCCTGATGGGCGCTCCCTGGCTCTGACAGCTCCGCAGCAGAACTTCAGACGGAGCATCTGGTCCAGACGCGGTGAGGCCTCGAGGGCGTCCACAGCCTGACAGCACAGCGGGGGGGGGGGGCACGGCTGGGAGGGTAGCAGCATGCACAGGATGTCTGACAGGGACAAGAAACACGGGGAGTGTGTGTGTGTGTGTGAGAGAGAGAGAGAGAGAGAGAGAGAGAGAGAGAGAGAGAGAGAGAGAGAGAGAGAGAGAGAGAGAGAGAGAACGAGAAAGAGAGAGAGACACAGAGAGAGAGAGAGAGTGTGTGTCTTGTTTTTGTCTGTGTGAGAGAGAAACAGAGGGTTGGCATGGAGGGGCAAAAGTTGAAGCTTCCCCTGGTGCGAATATCTGCTATGTTGGAAGAAAAAAGAAGGGAGGTGCTCTGGAAGTGTCTCTGATCGTTACTGGAGCCCAGTCCAGACAGCAAGCAGCCTGTGCCCAGCGCTGTAGCAGTCCAGACAGCAAGCGGCCTGTGCCCAGCGCTGCAGCAGTCCAGACAGCAAGCGGCCTGTGCCCAGCGCTGCAGCAGTCCAGACAGCAGGACTGCTGCAGCGCTGCAGCAGTCCAGACAGCAGGACTGCTCCTGTGCCCAGGAGTGAACGCCCTCCGAGTGTCGATCTGGCGGCGAGGCAGCGACGAGGCAGCGGCGAGGCAGCCCGAGGTCAGGAGCGAGGAGTCAGGCCTCTCTGCGAGGGGTGTGGCTCCGACCGGCCAGCTTAACGACACTGACTCAGACGGAGAGAATGCCCAGGGCGGCGGGCAGCCGTTACCGGCTCTGAGCAACACAACACGGCCCCTCAGCCCCGCCCCCGTATGACCACATAATGATCACTCAGAAGACTGCATTAACGATGGAAAGGGAATCAAAGCAGAGTTCAACTCACAGTTAATAGGAGGTTCGGGTGGAAATACGGATGAGTGGATGTCCACAGAGCTCGTTTTTATTGCCCTCTTGTGTGTGTGTGTGTGTGTGGGGGGTGGGTGTGTGTGTGTGTGTGTGTGTGTGGGTGGGGGTGAGGGGATTGTGTAAACTTGGTGTTTATGATTCAAGAACATTCTTTGGCTTCTGAAACGGCAGACAGACATTTTTGAACAACTATTGCAATTAAGTGTGCTTTTCAAGGTTGGATTAGGGTTCCCAGAAGTGCCGTTCCCCAGGGTGAGCATGGTGATGCCAGCCTCGCTCAAACTTTTCACAAACAAAACAAGCCTCCCACACAAATGAGCAAACGGGTGTTTTTCAGAGAGCGACGGGTTACCGTGGGGACAAGAGTGAAGTCTGCACTTTCAAGTCCCTCTCGGAACAAACACGGAACAAACACGCTCTGTCATCATGCGCTCTGCGGGCGACAGTTTCATGTCCCTGTTTGCCCGCCAGCGTAACCCCACCAGTGCCACACAATGGCAGCGCCCAGCAGGCTTGGCAGTGCCCCCACGCCACCTCCTGGTCCACACAGCAGGGGGTCTGGAGGCAGGCAGGGCTACACGCTCACATCAAAGAGCCTGGCGAGGACACGAGGCTGGCACAGTGGCATTCCAGCGCTGGGCACAGACATGTAGGTCGTGCGACTGACACCGGGCAGCCATTGTGTGTCACAGATAAAGGCGAGAGAGGGGGATTATGGGATATGGCTGCTGTTCTTGGTTTATGGGTGTATACAGAGGCACAGTGGGTCGTTTTATTGTCGATCCACCATTAAAGGAATCGACTGTAAGTAGGCAGTTATGTATATGGATGTTATGAGATTGTATGGATCCTTACTGTGGCTTGGAAAGGTCAAACAAACATCATCACAAACATTCTCACTCATTCCATTATGTTGCATTTATAAGAACTATAAAATACATTAACCCCAGCTCAATGCTTTAGGCCGCTCAAATTATGTAATATCCCAATCCCTACTTAAAGACGGCTCTACCATTTATGTAATTCGATCATGTTTCATTGAACTTGACGATTATTTTTTTTAATCAAATGCTCCAATCGAAGGAGCATATCACGCACAGTGGTAGGAAGGAAAAATTCACTAATGGTAATGAGGTAGTGATTCACAATTGACCTTTTCTCCAGACAAGCCGGAGTCTTGAAATTATTTATAAAGAATGTAAAGGCTAACATGTTCTAGAATTGCAAAGGCTACAGTATAGACCAGTCCAGTAAAATACATGAATTAGACATCGAAAATAAAAGGTCTTGCAATCAAAATGGTGATTTGATTGCCATAAATAAAATAATCCATGTAAAATGTATTTTATGTCCTTTTGTTTCAGACAAGGACAAATGTGTATAGTGCTTGAAATGGGCTGTGATTTGTGTTTCGGAATTACGTGTTATATTTGGTGTTCTTGTACATTAGTGTGTGCATGTGCAAGTGATTTTGTATTTGTCTGTGTGTATGTGAGTCTGTGTGTATGTGTGTGTATTTGCGTGTGAGAGAGGGAGGGGGATGGATGTTTGGGTTGAGGGAGATCTCTTTGAATGTACAGCCACCTAACTCTCACATCCCTGTATGGCTCTACCTCGCGTCAACGCGACACCCACAATGCACTGCTCACACAAGTCCACATCACGCATACCTGAGAACACACAGACACACACACAGACACATAGTGAAGCCGTTTACAACACTCACAACATCAAGGTGTATCGAGGTCCTAGTGTGGGGCCCAGTTGTTGCCGGGGGAACCAGGGTTGATCATTAATCCAGTCCTCATCAATGCGTCCCAGAGCTGCCTGGATCCAGGGCTCCCTGTGGGTGATCAATGTGAGGTCAGGAGCACGCCGATGATGTAGCTAATGATCCCACCAGGTGATTAAGACTGGGCTAACACCTTCACTGGCCTGGGAGGGAGATGAGGGACTCTCACACACACACAAACACACACGATTTGATCCAAGCTCTCTTCTGTACTATAACCTAGGCCACAGCATGGATGCTAGTGCTGTCCTGTACTATAATCTAGTCTCCAGTAAGTGTACCATCCTCTGCTCCAGTGTAGAGATGCGTCCGTACGTCAACACTGGGAGGACAACAGGGTCGGGCAGGGTTGGGTGTGTGCCCCTCTCAGGGGAGACCCCTGGAGAGCAGGCCAGCGCCCGCCCATCTAGCTCTGCTCCAATCGAATGAGAGAGGGAGAGACAGGAGAAGAGAGAGGGAGGAAGAGAGAGAAAGAGGGAGGGATGGGGGCAGAGAGAGAGGAGAGAAAGGGAGGAAGAGAGAGTGGAATATGGAGCAAGGAAAAGAAAGAGGAAGACAGAGAGAGAGAGAGAGAGACAGAGCGAGAGAGAGAGACAGAGCGAGAGAGAGAGAGAGAGAGAGAGAGAGAGAGGGACCAGAACCGTGTACTTGTCAGGGTGTCTCGCCCGGCCAGCTGCCATGTTTCCTTGTTGTTGTCGGCTAGAGTGGAGAAAAAGGTTAATTGAACCTTCACTGCCTCACACTGTACAGGTGTGTGTGTGTGTGTGAGTAGGAGGAGGGGGGTGTGAGTAATGTGATGTTCCATCCTCCCTCGACTCCCCCAGGTCTGAGTGAGAGATTGGCTGTTGAGCCCCCTCCCCCCCCCCCCCCACCTCACCCCCCATCCCATAAACTTAATCTATCAGCCGCCATGAGGACCAGTACCCGAGTCAACAGGCGGGTTTCGAACTCCCCCCCCCCCCCAACCCCTCCACTCACCTCCCCCCCTCACCTTCTCCCCTCACCCCTCTTCTCCAGCCTTTGTGTGGAACAGTCAAACCCATGTATCTGCTGGTTGATTGGTACGCCCCCTTCGTTCCCTCTCTCTCCCCCACACACACCTTAAATTACATCAAACCGAACTGTCCCTCCCTGGGTCGTGACCCCGGCCCCAGCTCACCGCGAGGTCAAGGCTCAATCATTTTCAGCTCATATACTTTTCATTCTCTTTTCCTACCACAAAGGGATTTCTTCCCCTCTTTCCAGCTCTCTCTTTCTCTCTTGTTCCCCCCCTCCCCCTCCCTCTCTCTCTCTCTCTCTCTCTCCCTCCCTCCCTCCCTCCCTCCCTCCCTCCCTCCCTCCCTCCCTCCCTCCCTCCCTCCCTCCCTCCCTCCCTCTCTCTCTCTCTCCGTCTCTCCCTCCCTCCCCCTCTCCCTCCCTCCCTCCCTCCCTCCCTTCCTCCGCAGAATGTGACTTTGTTCCCATCAAGTTACATAAGTTGCAACTGTGTGACAAATTCATGTGGTTACGTAAGACGGCAAGAGTTACAGGAGCCGCAGCACACACACACACACACACACACACACACACATCATTAAAAGCCTGTCAATCTAAATGTAATAATGACCCGAGGCATGTTGTGGAGCCATGCCAGCAGGAAGTGCTGAGAAATATCAGCGATTATTGGGTGTCCGGCGTGTCTGCTGTCCTGTGCGATATCTGACCACAGCAGGGAGGACAGGATGACGCCCCCGCCTGGCCCCCCCTCCAGGCCCCAGGTATCTGCTGCTGTCTCTCTCACACACGCACATGCACAGAAACCTATTTGCCAGCTGGGAGAGGGTGCTAGTGGAGATACGGGCCATTTCCCTGAAAGTATGTTAGATGTAACGAAAACATAAAACATAGCTGGAGGACATCATGCATACACACACGCTCTCTCACACACACACACTCTCTTAGACACACACTCTCTCTCTGTCACACACGCTCACACTCTCTCTTTCACACACACGATTTCTCTCTCTCACACACACACAAACACACTCTCTCTCTCACACACACACACAATTGCAGTGTAACAGCCAACACTCATAAGAGGGAAAGTCAGTGACAGAATGTGCAATCAAGTCCTGGGCTCTGCCCGCTCTAGCCTGGGGCCCTGGGGCCGTTAAGGAGACGTATAGAGAGAGCTCACGCCTCAACGACCCCCCCCCCTCCCTCCCACACACACACACACTCTCTCACACACACCCCAGTGCTCCCAATACCCTGCCCCCCCCACCCCCGATGAAACCATCACGCTCAAGTTTACGTGAAACACCACAAATTAACCAGTCGCCTCTTAACCTTTCCAGCGCACAGGATACATCAAAGTGTATCTACATCCTGTTCCCTTCTGAATGGGAGTGCATGTGTGTGTGTGTGTGTGTGCGTGCGTGCGAAAAGTGAGAGAGCACCACGTTCCCACAGAAGAACATGCAGGGGACAAGGGAATGTTAATGTGCATAATTCTTCGCCTAATTAGAGCTCTTGATTTCAATATCACTCTCTTGAGCCAAACCCATTCCCCCTCTAGCACTCCCTCTCACTGTCTCCCTCCCTCCCACGGAGGCTCGAGGTGGAGAGGAGAGGGGAGAAGGGGGGGAGGAGGTAGAGGAGAGGGAGGGGGGAGGATGTTTTAGGCATCATGAGGCAAGAGACCAAGCTCAAGGTCAGCACTAATTTGATGTAGAAAAAGTGCTTGACCCCAGGTGCTCCCTGTTGTATCCAGCGCGACGCTAGCGGGGAGGAGGGTTGTTCCTTTGTTGCGTTCCCCGTGTCATTTGAACGCCCCTGGAGAGCTGGTGCAGCCAGGAGCAGCTGGAGGTGGGTCTGGGGGTTGAGAGGAGGACAGGGTTCACACACACACAAACACAACCACACACACACACTCATGACTGAGCAACGTCCGGAGATTCAACTTTTTATTCTGTCTTGAAATTGTACACGTCTGTATTTACTTATTCTTTTTCTTACTTTAAATGTTTTTACATTTTAATCAGAAAGTCATTTGCATGCACATCTGCAGGTGGTTTTAGAAGCTAATTAAGAGTAGACGCAAGGAGAGTGTTATTTTATTATTGATACATTTAACTGCAGGCAAAGGCTGTTTTTTCTTTTACAAGAGAGCTGTCAGCACCTGGAGGTTGGCTGTTATGGGGGGGGGGGGCAAAGGAGAGGAGGAGAGGAGAGGGGGAGAAGGGGAGAGAGGGAGAGGGGGTACTGGGCTGGTTTCAGAGGGACACAAGCCCTGAACACACACACACACACACACACACACACTGCAAGTACACAGCAAAAGACACAATAATAAGTGTTTGGAGGGATCTCCCTGTTAAGATCCGCTGAGATGATTATATATGTTTACTATTCACGACTATGTCAGTTTGGGCATGGCTTATTAAATGTATTATTCAAAATGGAAAGTATGAATGTGCCCGGTAAAGTCCATACATATTAAATGTATACACAGGCTGACGCATGCCAGCGTTCATGAATATATGTAGAGATGGTGTGTTCACACATCCAGCCATGTGGGTCAGTCCTGGCATCCATGTATATTGAACGATGTTATGTTACTTCTCCATGCATGAGACAATGAGTGATGAATACAGTACGTACGTACAGCTCTCTCTCTCTCACACTCACACACACTCTCCTGTGGCTGACACTTTGTTCTGCAGCATACAACTTCCCTCATCTACATGAATTAGATCCCCATGTCTCTGCATTTTTCACATGACCACACAGACACACATTGGTCTTTCTGAGACAAATGATGAGGACGGGGACATTGTCAAGACGAGAAGACGCGGAGGAAAAGAAGTCTGAACTGTGGATTAATAATGCAGTAGAATGGATAACAAGGTATTTGGGATGCCATCTATGCCAGAGAGATCCCTGACAGGGAGGCAAGCAGTGCAGTGAATTAACTAGTAACCTAGGGACTAACCCCCCCGCCCGTCACCATCACCACTATCCCCACACACTACTTGTGAAAAGTTCTCAGGACTACTTAGATTCCATAGACATGTTCCATCTTCCCCTCTCCTCAGTCCCCTCCTCTACCTAACCCTTCTCACCTCACCTCTCCTATCCCCTCATCTCCTCTTCCATCCCCTCTCCCCCTCTCCTCAGTCCCCTCCTCTACCTAACCCTTCTCACCTCACCTCTCCTATCCCCTCATCTCCTCTTCCATCCCCTCTCCCCCTCTCCTCAGTCCCCTCCTCTACCTAACCCTTCTCACCTCACCTCTCCTATCCCCTCATCTCCTCTTCCATCCCCTCTCCCCCTCTCCTCTTCCCCCTCTCCTTTCTTCACCTGTCCTCCTCCTCTCCTCTCCTGTCCCCTCCCCTCCTCTCCTCCCCCCCCCTCCCTTCCTCCCCCCTCCTCCTCTCCCCTCCTCCCTTCCTCTCCTCTCCTCTCCCCTCCTACCCTCCCCCTCCTCCTCCTCTCCTCTCATCCCCTTCTCTCCTCTCCGGGCTGACTGAGCACCAGTCTGACCCAGATTCTCTCGGTTCTCACGGTAACGGCAGCAGCATCGGTTCTGTTCTGTCCTGCTGACATGTTGCGTAACACTGCAGCTCTGCAGCACCCTGAAGAACACAATGCTGCTGCTACACACAAACACGCTCACGCACACACATGCTCACACACACTCACGCACACACACACGCTCACACACACGCTCACACACACTACCAGAACATTCCGACACACCGAAATAACACACAGAGCCACTGCAAGGATGCTAAACTACCTAGAAATCCTGACATAGTTCGGATCGTTTGGAGAACGTTCTTTTGTTTCGACTCACTGTTGTTGTTCAGTTTCATTGAACTGACAGGTAACGTTCAAGAATGCGTGTGGGCTAATTTGTGAAAAGTATCACAAAGAGAGATGGAACTGAATAAACCGCAGACCCAGCTTAGCCCAAGGGCTCTTCTTTGTTCTTCCCCAACAAAGCAGCAGAATCTCTTTACAAACTATACATTCACTCCACATACTGTCTCTATAGGTATACATTCCTTTGTGCTCCATGGATCAGTGTCAAACAGGGACCCCTAGTGTTGCTCTGGTGAACTGCGGATGTGAAGCAGTTTCTTTGTTCTAATTGCTGCAGTTCCCTTGCCTTTGGTTCTCTCTCACAGGGTAAGGTTAAAGTCTATTGTTTACTGAGCAGTTGTGTGTTTGTTTTACAAGCTACTTGAGTGTGGAGTAGTTGTTCCCATATCGACACAGTAGATTCCTTCTTGTTTTTGGAAGAATCTCACACACAAGAAATATTGAGTTTCTTGCTCAGCGCTCCGTTCACCTGTGGTGCATTCACTATCGTTTAAGAGGACTCGCGTTGGCATGCACACGCTTAACTACACACACACACGCTCGCACAAACACTTATGCATTCACACACACACACATGCACACACGCAGGTCCAATTACAAAATATAAGATGTTCAAGAAAAAAAGTTAACTGAGACAATCTCATTCCCGTGTGAGATCATTAGACCTGCTTGATTAACAGTTGATTCAGTAGGAGTTCTCAATTTTACAGTCAGTGCACATGCAAATAACTGCATGTTGCTGAGATGGGAGAGAAAGCCAATCGAGGGGGTGGGGGGGGGGGGGTGTGTGTGTGTGTGTGGGGAGGGTTGGACATCAGTGCACCTTAAAGAGTCAACCATCCAGAACCACACACACACACTCATACACACACACACTCACACACACACTCATACACATACACACACTCACACACACACACACACTCATACACACACTCACACACATACACACACTCATACACATACACACACTCATACACCTGGCCCACCTCATCAGGTTTACATCCTCATACAGTCACAAAGCGTACTGTTTTGTAATTCCTTCATCTCCAATCTTGATGTGGTTATTAATTACTGATCGCTTCACAAAACAACAGGCCTTCCAAAGACGTGGAGAAGAGAGGAAAGGGGGGGGGGGTGAGGGGGGACTTCTCTGGGAAACCATTAAGTTTCGTTTACAGTGAAATGACACACACACACTCACACAGAAGGAATCCCAGTTGGAGCCAACAGAGAGAAACTCACCGCTTCGCCTGCGTCATGTGACCCACCTGCGTCATGTGACCAACCTGCGCCATGTGACCCACTTGCGTCATGTGACCCACCTGCGCCATGTGACCCACTTGCGTCATGTGACCCACCTGCGTCATGTGACCCACCCGCGTCATGTGACCCATCTGTTTACTGTGGGAGTGTCCTTTTCCCTCCTCCTGCAGGGAGTCTGTTTATAGATGGAGACAGGAACCTGCAGAGAGTCTGTTTATAGATGGAGACAGGAACCTGCAGGGAGTCTGTTTATAGATGGAGACAGGAACCTGCAGAGAGTCTGTTTATGGATGGAGACAGGAACCTGCAGAGAGTCTGTTTATAGATGGAGACAGGAACCTGCAGAGAGTCTGTTTATAGATGGAGACAGGAACCTGCAGAGAGTCTGTTTATAGATGGAGACAGGGGTTTCCTGAGGTTCATGTGAGCCTTGTGTCAGGGGCCTCACGTCAGGGACCCATTCGTCCACACACACACACACACTTACACATCCCATTGAACACATGTACACACAGGCACATAGATACGGGAAAGTCCCTCTGAAATTCCACATTCCCTTCCACAACAAAGCCCCTGTCGCCCTGATTCCATTTCCCATTGTCTAATACAATCAGGCCTGACCCCAGCCAGCTCCCCTGCTAATGGATACCTCCAGCCCCACTGTAAGTGCCCCACCACACACACACACACACACACACAGCCCGTCCAGGGCGGCCAGGCTGGCTGCTTACACAAAGACAGCCCCTCTCCATGAGCGCACCAGATGTGCTTTGTTCAGCAGGCAGGCCATTTTGTCACCCCCCACGCCCCCACTCACCCACACAGACCTTCCCCTCCCTCCCCTTAGAAACCAGGCCGGGCCGACACATAGGGGTTGGAGGTTTTACTCGGAGAGGTCGCAAACAGCTTGGAACAGCCTGGAACAGCCTGTCACCCCCCTCCCCCCCCATCCTCGCCCCCCTCCCTTGGTGGAGCACATGGGATAGTTATGCGTCGCGAGAAAAAGCCATTCCTCTCTATAATGAAGCGTGCAGAGTGTGTGTGTTTAGGGGGGGGGGCTGGCTCCCTGTCAGACAGGTGCATCCTCGCACACAACAGGCGGAGAGGTTCTGAGTCAGCAAGACTGCCTGACAGACACACGCTGCCTCCCAAATGAACACACACACACACTCACGAGCGTGGGGAGGGGAGCCTCATCTCTCACAGCAACAAGGGTCATGGAGGAGTAATGAAGTAAACAGTGTTGGGGGGAGAGAGACGGAAGGAGATGGAGGGGGGGAGAACAACCGGTGAGAGAGATGCATGGTTGTGGGAAGAGAGGGAGACAAGGAGGATGAGAGGGGTGCTACTGTAGCCTTGTGAGGGAGAGAGATGGAGAGAGAGGAGAGAGAGAGAGAGGAAGGGAAAGAGAGAAGAGAGAGAGGAGAGAGGGAGGAGAGAGAGACAGGGAAAGAGAGAAGAGAGAGAGGAGAGACAGAGGAGAGAAAGAGAGACAAAGAGCACAAAGAGAAGGTATTGTTGGGCTCATTGCTCCCGGCTCTGAATTCACCCATCAAGGTCGGGTAGGGAACTTCAACGAGAGAGAAATGACACACGTGTTTCCTCCATCCCTCCATCCATCCATCCCTCCCTCTCTCCAGGCACTTCCACGCTCAGATGCCAGGCTGTTGGCACATCCGGGCCAGATGAGAGATATTCATTACTGCGAGGGCTTTCGTATGCGGCACGCTACCTTGCAATCACCTCCAGCACATCCCAATTACCTCCTGTCTAATTGATGTTGGACATATTAAAGTTAATGAGCCAGCCGCCCATCTGTTGAGCGGCAGGACTGGGAGAAGATCGTCATTGAGAGGGCAGCGGCAGAACAGCAAGGACAGAGCCTGGGAAAGAAAAGGGGGAGAGAGAGATAGAGAGTAAGAAGAGAGAGAGAGAGACGGAGAGAGAGAGAGAGACAGGGAGGGAAGGAGAGAGAGGGAGGGAGAGAGAGAGGGAAAGAGAGAGATAGAGAGGGAAGAGAGAGAGGGAGAGAGGGAAGAAGAGAGAGAGGGAGAGATAGAGAGGAGAAAGAGTGAGAAAGAAAGAGAGGAGAGAGGGAGAGAAAGAGAGCAGGAGGGAGGGAGGGAGGGAGGGAAGGAGGGAGAGAAAGAGAGCAGGAGGGAGGGCAAGAGAGCTCTTGCTGTTTTCTTCATTTCTCATGTTCACTTTCTCTCTCCCTCTTCTTACAATCAAAGACCAAAGTCCACCACCACCCCCTCCCCTCACTGCATCCCTTTTATGGCATTCATATTTCAACTATATAGCTCTATATATGGCTGGCATATATGACATATGATTACCAGGACTCAGCCGACTCTGTATGTCCAATAAATTATACATATATATTTTACAGACTCATATACCGCCCAGTGCCGGAAGAGAAATTTTAATTTGAGATGGCAGCTATTCCTGCTGGCGAGTGTGTGTGCATGTGCGTGCATGTGTGTGTGTGTCTGCATGTGCATGTGTGTGTGTGTGCCTGTGTGTGTGTGTGTGTATGTGTGTGCATGTGCGTGTGTATGTGTGCATGTGTGTGTGTATGTGTGTGTGTGCATGTGCATGTGTGTGTGTATGTGTGTGTGTGCATGTGCGTGTGTGTATGTGTGTGCATGTGTGTGTGTGTGTGCATGTGTGTGTGTGTGTGTGTGTATGTGTGTGTGTGTGTGTGTGTGTGCGTGTGTGTGCATGTGTGTGTGTGCGTGTGTGTGTGTGCCTGTAAAGACAGCTCTCCTTTCCTTTTGTTGTGGCTGCATCCCCAGTGGCTTATCAAAGACAGAGACTTATGATTAGCCCAGTCACTGCGTGTGTGTGTGTCTGTGTCTGTCCATGTGTGTCCTTGTGTGTGTGTCCGTGTGTGTCTGTGTGTGTGTATGTGTCTGTGTGTCCGTGTGTGTGTGTCTGCATACTCCTGTGTCCTCTTGACAGTATATGCCTTTGAGTTAGTCTGCAATTGTCAGTGTAGGCTTGTGTGTGTGAATGTGTGTGTGTGTCTCTCCTTGCATGTACCCATCAGTGGGGAGATGTACGAAAGTCATGTGGTTCCTGTGTGTGTTGTCAGATTCCAGCCAGTAATGACTACCACAGGCTCCTCTGCTCTCCTCCTCACAAACTCCCTGGCCTCGCAAGACCCAGCCTCTAATTCCTTGTCTCCTCCACGCCAGCGAAGATGAGTAATCTGTTGGTGCAGTGATTGCTCGCATGGCTTGAAAGCAGCATTGATCGTCTGAAGTCGAACAGAAAAGTCAATTTGATCTCGGATCAATCTACAAGGCCGCAACGATCATAACAGCCATTTCCTGCCTACGAATCGTCACAATCACTTCAAACAATGGCGTCGAGAGAAGCACTCAAAGCATTTAGGAAAGCATAGACCTCGTGACATACTTAGAGGTTAGTTGATGAAAAATGACGTTGGTGTGTCTGACGTATAATTTCCCCATACTACAGTTTATTTTAATCGATTTGTGGTCTATATAGCCTGCCCCCCAAATTACTGCCCCAAAAATAAACCGATATATACGTTTTACAGAGCCGTAACAAGATGAGTCGCTTGAAGTACTCCAGAGCAGCATAACTCACGTTCAAAGAGCTTTCTGAAGGATCTCTCTTCACAGAAGGTGATCCTCAGCTTCTCTTTGTGTTACCCTGCTTGACTACACTGTAAAAAAAAATCAACATAGATCCCCACTGTCGATCCCCACTGTCGTTCTCTCCATGGCACTGAGGAAATCGGTCTCAGCCATTTCCTGGTCAAAAGAAAAGATACAATTCTTTAATGTTATGTTCAGCATCTTTTCACTTGGCTTGAAAACAACCGGTTAATAATTTCTACCTTCCATTAAGGACAAACCATATCCGAAAATAGTTTAAAAAAAAACGTAAATAGATCCGATGCCCCACTGTTTATGACCTCCGACCCAGGCAAAGCCGCTGCAGGATGAAAGGTAATGTTTTTTCTTCAATTTTTTCAATTCAATTTATTTGATCAAGAGGGACAGTGTACATTCATGAACATTAAAATGTAAATGCACCCAATTATATCCAAAAGGCTAGTTTCCATTGGCAGTCTTACTTCTGTGTTTGAATGTCGGTCTGTATGTGTGTGAACAGGATTACGAAAAACTACCAGCCCGATTTGTATGAAACTTGGTGAAGGGGTGTAGCATGGGACAACATAATTCTGACCATGATTCGTCATTAGGCTCCTTAACGATCAGTGCAAAAGAGCTGCAGTTCCTGTGCAGAGACAGGAGAACCGAGCAGAACAACCATCTCTCCACCTCTCCATCGCAGCCATAGCCCACCTTAGAGGTCACGACAGTTAGCCAGACTCGTTAGATCAGAGAGGTATATTAACATTGCATCGTTTGAGTATCGTAAAAGTCGAGACTTCAGGACCCCGGGTCTGGACTGGATGGAATCCTACAGAGATGGCGTTCTGTCAGAGTCTCCCATGTATGCACAGGAACACTGAAGCAATGTAAGTGTCTCTTTTTAGTACAGGTTTACTGTGCAACACTAGTTCACTCCCATGTTAAAACGTTGCTAAAACTCATTATTACCGAGATCCGATTGTTTTTCATCGCCGTAGGTTTTGTGTTTTGAAATACATGCAAGTGAATGTCTGTGACAGAAAGAACCTCCATCAACGGTCTTGACATAAACAGTCCACACAACAATAATGGCAATTGCAATTTCATGTAGTACTCACCACAAAAACTTGGGCCCACGGTTACAGAGCTGACTCCAGGTGACAATGTAGTGTGAGAAAATGTAAATCTGCAGCAACAGAAAAACACAAGTATCATGCAAGCAATTTCTCCCGTGTGAGTGTTTGAATGTCGGTTTGTTTGTGTGTGAACAGGATTAAGCAAAAACTACCAGCCCGATTTGTATGAAACTTGGTGAAGGGGTGTAGCATGGGACAACATAATTCTGACCATGATTCGTCATTAGGCTCCTTAACGATCACTGCAGTTCCTGTGCAGAGACAGGAGAACTTAGCAGAACAACCATCTCTCCATCGTAGCCAAATCCCACCTGAGAGGTCACGACAGCTAGTCAGACTCGTTAGATCAGAGAGGTATATTAACATCGCATCGTTTGAGTATCGTAAAAGTCGAGACTTCAGGACCCCGGGTTCTGGACTGGATGGAATGCTACAGAGATAGCGTTCTGTCAGAGTCTCCCATGTATGCACAGGAACACTGAAGCAATGTAAGTGTCTCTTTTTAGTACAGGTTTACTGTGCAACACTAGTTCACTCCCATGTTAAAACGTTGCTAAAACTCATGATTACCGAGATCCGATTGTTTTTCATCGCTGTAGGTTTTGTGTTTTGAAATACATGCAAGTGAATGTCTGTGACAGAAAGAACCTCCATCAACGGTCTTGACATAAACAGTCCACACAACAATAATGGCAATTGCAATTTCATGTAATACTCACCACAAAAACTTGGGGCCACGGTTACAGAGCTGACTCCAGGTGACAATGTAGAGTGTGAGAAAATGTAAATCTGCAGCAACAGAAAAACACACGAGGGCTTCACTTAACCAAACTTAAGTTAGCCTACACAATTCCCCTAACTCAACATTACTCAACAAAACACTCCTATTTAGACAGTTCTCTGTACAGCGGCACTTTGCCAGCTCCACAATTAATTATCTAATGAATTAACATGCTTTTATCAACTATGTACAACACTAACATTGAACAAGTGCCTTCGTTTTTCATAAAATATTTCCGACCGACCTAGCTAGCTAGCAGCTAACATTATACTGAGGTAAGAGGAAAAAAATAAAATCAACATAACGTTATAGTAGAGATGGTCTACAAAGCCACACATTAGTCATGCAGGTCATAACGTTAACCGAATTTTAGGATTGCAAATGGCAGATTTAATTAACTGACATTAGATAGCTAACGCTAGCTGAGCTCTATAACCCCTGAGCTAGCTAATAGTCACTCTAAATAGCTAATGCTAACGTCAGCTAGCAATTTGCCTTCAGTTTGGTAAAAGTCCATTCCGTTTTGACAAAAAAAGGTTGTGAAAAACATATAACGCACTATATCAGCTTAACATTAACGTTACCTCTGAATCTCTTTGTCTCTTCTTCAGTCAGTATAATTCCTGAATCCTATAACTTCTGGAGCAGCTGAAACCTCCATTCTTCTCCGGTTTTCGCGCCAGGTGCGGCAGTGACAGTTGGGAGAAGCAAAGTGCTACTGCTACAACCACTGCGCATGTGTGAACCTTCCTCATTCAAAAATCAACATTCAATGTTGTCTCCGAGATAAATATTTTTACTGTCCAATTTACTGTCCAATTATTATATTGGACAGTTCATTGTTGATTTCACAGAGTTTTCTGTTTACTAGCATTAATAACAATAGACTTACTGTTTCTAATCTCCTAGGAAATTCCTTGACGGCCCTGAGGCAGTAGTCATCCCATCCCCCAACATAAATTTGGTCACACCATGGGTCACACACTGACATCTTTCTTATTGCATTTGTACCCCTATATGTTCGAAAAAATGTTTATTTTGTTTGTACTGTTTATTCCCAATAATAAATTACTTTTGTGTCTGTACAAATACTACTAATTAGTTTAAAAAACATAAAATCACAATTTTAAAGAAAACGTGAGAGGGCAGCGGCACTACTATTCCATCTGATCTGGAGTTCAGATCAGAGCAGCCCGTCGAGAAGACTCCTGCCTCTGCTCTGAACTCTGCCTCGGAGCGACACGACGAACACCAGAGTAGACCGAGAGGAAAGAGGAGAACACACAAAAGTGTGTGTGTGTGTGAGTGTGTGTGAGTGTGTGTGAGTGTGTGTGTGTGTGTGTGAGGGGGGATTATAATGATTGAGGGAAGCCACGACGGAGGGAAGGGAACGAGTGGGAGAGACGGAGAGAGAGAGAGATGAAAGAAAGAGCTCTGAGGCCGATCAAATTTTACGGTTGAGTTATCTCTTTCTGAGCCTCTTGGAATAGCCAAACAATTTACAATCATCCAACACATTAACCTTTCACAAGACGCAGTGACTCACTGTCCATAATGGTTCACTGGGAAGCTTTGCATGCCTGATGAAATGAGGAAGGAAAATAGCTCTTTGGGCTGGACCGTAAAGGGATAAGAACAAGGGTGAGAAAGAGGGAGAGAGAGAGGGAGGGAAAGAGAGAGAGGAGAGGAAGGATGGGCGCATGCCCCATTGTTAGGCAAGCAGATAGGCAGTGCCCATCACGGTGAGATATGGTTGAGGGACAAAGCCTCGCTCCAGTGCCTTCAGGACCATACTTAACATTTCCTCAGGTGAGAGGAGAGGGAGGGGGGAGGGAGGGAGAGGTGGAAGAGGGGAAGAGAGAGTGGAGCAGAGAAGAAGGGGGTGAGAGAGACAGAGAAAGGGAAAGAGAGAGACAGAGGGAGAGAGGGTGAGAGAGAGACAGAGGGAGAGAGGGTGAGAGAGAAAGAGAGAGAGAGAGAGGGAGGAAGAGAGGGTGAGAGAGAGGGAGAGGGTGAGATAGAGAGAGCGAGATAGACAGAGAGAGAGAGAAAGAGAGGGTGAGAGAGAGAGAGAGAGCGAGAGAGAGAGAGAGGTTGAGAGAGCGAGCAAGAGAGAGAGATAGAGATAGAGAGAGGGGGGGGGGGTGCATCAGTACAGTCAGGTGTGATTCTCATCTCAGAGCAGGGATCCAAGATACAGGTCATTTCCTGCATGACAGCACCTCATATCTCCAACTCCCCCCGTCAGAGGAGCCTCATAAGGGGCAGAGGGTGCAGGCCCTGAGAGGGTGCAGGCCCTGAGAGGGTGGAGGCCCTGATAGGGTGGAGGCCCTGAGAGGGTGCAGGCCCTGAGAGGGTGGAGAACCTGAGAGGGTGCAGGCCCTGAGAGGGTGGAGGCCCTGAGAGGGTGGAGGCCCTGAGAGGGTGCAGGCCCTGAGAGGGTGGAGGCACTGAGAGAGCATGGCAGGAGAGAGGAGCGAAAGACAGGACAGGAGGAGGAGAGGTGGAGGAGAGGAGGAGGAGAGGAGGAGAGGTGGAGGAGAGGAGGAAGAGAGGAGGAGAGGAGGAGGAGAGGTGGAGGAGAGGAGGAGGAGAGGAGGAGGAGAGGTGGAGGAGGAGGAGAGGAGGAGGAGGAGAGGTGGAGGAGAGGAGGAGGAGAGGTGGAGGAGAGGTGGAAGAGAGGAGGAAGAGAGGAGGAGAGGAGGAGGAGAGGTGGAGGAGAGGTGGAAGAGAGGAGGAAGAGAGGAGGAGAGGAGGAGGAGAGGAGGAGGAGAGGTGGACAGAGAGAGAGGGGGGGGGGGAATAACTTTAAAAGCTGTAAAAGCTGAGATAACAGGTTTCCATGACAAGCATGACAACTGCATTAACTAACCAGCTTTTAATTGTTTCCTAGAGAGGGTCATTAGGATGCTTAGTGATGGTGGGGTTTAATAGATGTGTTAAATCGCTACGGGAAGGCCAGCCACTGTGGCCACTAAGCCACCCAACTCTAATCTGTTTAGAGTTAACAGGCATTTGCAAGAAACTTATTAGACTTGAGTTACACTAATTATTGGCAGCGTTGGATTATTGCCTCGGAGACTAACGGAGAAAAGGGGGGGAAAGGAAAGAGGGATGGATAGAGGAGGGGAACAGAGAGAACAGGGAGAACGAGAAGGAAATGCATACGAAAGAAGCCCTTTTAGCTAATTAGCCTGTATGGTACATGTATATATTACATAGAGGCCTGGGGTGATAGAAGATAACTGACCATGGGTCTCTCTACTGATGCATGTCATAAGAGCATGTTATCAGTCATGGAACAAAGAAGCCATACAAGCCACAGGCTGAACAGGACTCTGCTCTCCTCCGCTCCCCTCTCCCTCTCCTGTCCTCTCCTCCGCTCCCCTCTCCCTCTCCTGTCCTCTCCTCCGCTCCCCTGTCCTCTCCTCCGCTCCCCTCTCCCTCTCCTGTCCTGTCCTCTCCTCCTCTCCTCCGCTCCCTCTCCTGTCCTTTCCTCCGCTCCCCTCTCCCTCTCCTGTCCTCTCCTCCTCTCCTCTCTCCTGTCCTCTCCTCCTCTCTTCTCCTCTCCTACGCCTTCTCCCCTCCTCCCTCTCCTTTCTTCTCTCCTCTCTTATCCTCTCCTCTCTTCTCCTCTCCTACGCCTTCCCTCCCCTCTCCTCCCCTCTCCTCTCTTCTCTCCTCTCTTATCCTCTCCGACCGCTCTTCGCTCCCTCTATACCCTAGTGCACCTTCCCACTGAATGATTACTCATTCTCCTTTTTCCTGTTCCTACCTTTTCCCTTCCACTTCTCTCCTCCACTTGTTCCGTACCTTCTCCCTCTCCTCGCGTCTCCACTCCTCCCTGCTTCACAAACAGCCTTTTCCTTTGTGTAAGAGTCAATTAGCGAGCCTTATGGTTTGATTTATAGACTGGGCCGCCTATGGTCTAATGGATTGGTGTGAATTAATATGCATTTGCTTATGTGTGTGATAAATTAAGAGGCAGGAGACAATTGAGGTCACAGAGGAGTTCTGGTGTTCAGCGCTGGTGTTCAGTCAGTGCCACCAACACACCACTTAAAGCCTTCTCCACAAAGAATGACCAATTTGAAGAGTAGACCTAATGGCTTGTGAGCAACGATACGGCTGCTGTGCTCTTTGATTTGTGATCTCTCAATACTATGCATCTGCACTTTGGAAATAATTTAAAAAGGCTCGTCTAGATCGGGGCCAGTGATTAGTATAGCCTGAACAAAGGGATTATTGAATGTTGAAATTGAATTGGAAACCATTAATGTTGCTAATATTCTTTCGGTATATAATCGGTAGCCTATATTGTAATAACGATGATCCTAGCTGGCGGATATAAAGGGTCAAGGTATGCTATGCAATCATTCAATCAACATCTCCTGACTTTTTTGAACGTTGGTGTGATCAAAGAGGAGTGTTTTATAATTCTTGGGTCATGAAAGCTCAACTAGCCCATTACATTTTTGGGGAACGTCTCCGGTCGTAATGAACAGGCCCTCTGGTGATACACTAACGGCGGGCTTCGCACGAGGTTTTGAGATATTAGCATGCCACCTGCCCTGGAGGGGGTGGGGGAGAATACTCAATCTAACCGACCTCATTAAGGGACCCGTGTTTTACGTTCTCTAACCAAGCCCCGGTATATCTCTCCAGTCCATCACTCGGTGATGAAAAAACGGTCGTCTAATCATTCCTCTTCGTGGACTGGACGGAGGGAGTGCGCTGGAAGATTATTAACTGGTATAACGGCTAACGAAGCTTGACAGGTGCTCTTCTCGGCGAGATTAAGGACGGGTGTGTTAATGATAGTTTTGGTGAGATTATCATAACTCACAATAAGGTAATTAAAGTGGTATTACTGAGCTGCGCTCAACTTCAGCAAGGTGGCATTGGGCAGAATCCTTGATTTTCACTTTTATTTATTTTTATGTAATGTCAAGGGAATGCCATTCCCATGTTATAAGATGGGGAAAGAAGGAGTAGCCAGTGTTACATTGGAGGAATAACATAAACATTAAGGATGTTCTCAAACGCTTAGCCTGGTCTTTATTAAGAGAAGCACGGCTTGCTCCGAATCTACATTTTGCACATAGACTACCATGTCTTTGTAGCCTACCTGACTACACATTCCGATAACGGTCAGTGAAAAGGCCTCGCTGGCGCATCGAGGAGGACCGGACAAAGAAGTGCGCATTCCTTCAGTGAAGGAGCATTGAGCAATAGTTGCTCGCTTTCTGCTTCAAGCCAAAACAACACTACGAAGGCGACGTCCGACCACAACAGAACACCACTCCCCTCTAGTGGTGGCGTATAGTAGTGTAGCCTAAAGTAAGAACAAAGAGCTGATAGATTAACACGAAGAGCTGCAAGAAAACTGGAACAACTAAAAATGGTCACAATATGGACTCAACTCTCAACTGTGCAGAAGTCCATATCATCTGTCCACATCAGTTACAATTCTCTGCGCTCAAAACGAAACAGGTTTTGTGTCGTTTTTATTTTCACCGAATACAAAAAACATATGTTGTTACATTTCAACACCCAATGGCTTGCCTTGATTCTTACAACCTGCGCAGCTGAAACCGTAGAGAAGTAATGAACACGGGTGTTGCTGTCTTTATACCTGCAGGGGTCATGGCGAGCCTGCTACCTGTGACTACAGACCCTCGCCTCAGTCTGAGCACCTGTCACTCTTCTGTCACCTGTCCTGGCTCCACCCTGCCTCATCCTGAGGGGTCCCTGAGTGGCAGGAGGGATCTCCACACTCTATTTGTCCTGGTCGACCTGAACACCATCTTCTCTCCTCACCTCGCTCTGACACATTCACACACACACACACACACACCGGTCTGAACACACCTGGGTACAGGTGAGTGCCGTTCCAGCTTGATTGTCCCGGTCGACTCGTTCACCTGCTGGATCCTGAAGCTGTCAGCAGGCTCAGACCTGCGACCTCTCCCACTGCCAGCTGTTTCTCCTGCAACAGTATCCAAAACACAGGTACTGTATGGATTCACAAGTTTGTACGGCAGTTTAAACATGTTACAGTATGATAGTTTAGCTTCACATAAATCATGTTGTGTCTGTTTGATATAGTTGATTTTAGTTATAGTTTATTTTTGTCAAGCGTAATTTAGCAAATTGACCGAATTCATCTTCCCTTCATGCAGATTAAATAATGGGTTGCTTCACATTCGTCAAATGGCTGATGCTCTTGTTCAACTTGCTTATCTTGGTAAGTATGCTTTCTGTTTTAGCGTACGTGTATGTGTGTGGTGTGTGTGTGTGTGTGTGTGTGAGGGGTGGGGGTACCACCACGAAAAGAGTAATTGCATTTGTTCATTTACTGCGTGAAATCTTTACGGGGAAAGTCAAGTGTGAAGGAAACAAACAACAGATTTGAATGCATAGGAAATCCTTCTCCTCTCTCCCTCCTGCCCCCACGAATGCAAACAGACAGCGAAGATGTCACGCAAACAGATCTCAAATCACTGAGCAGAAGCGGAAATGCGAACCCCCCCCCTCGCGCCCCCACTTTCTCACATCCAGCAATTTTCATCTCATTAACTTCAAACCCACTAATTTCCCTACCTCTGTTTTCCGGTTAACGTTCACGACTAATGGCATTTGTGAAATGAAGAGAAACTTTGGCGTGGGTAACCTGTATTTGACAGCGGATGCCACCTGGGCACAGAGCGACCGAATTATTCCTTTCAGTTTATGGTGAGGAATGAACCCCATGTGTCAGTGTGCGGTCAACAAGTGACACCTGACTGCATCCACGTACTGTAATATACGGCACATCTTATCTGCAGATGTAGGCACATGCTTTTCCCTGTTCCTCTACCAGGCCTTGGGATTCAGTGGTGTGTCTGTGTTAGATCTCTCAGTAGAACTACGTGTTTATCTTGGAGACACTTGGATGATGAGAGGAGAAACCAACATTCCCAGCTGACGTCTTTCTTGTTTTCCCGTACTCAAAGAAGAGTCCTTGCTTTACTTTTTTTCAATTGGAGGGGTGTTCGTGCGTGGTACTCTCTTTAATCCATGCTCCGAATATGTCTATTTATATTTCTCTTTATCTTCTCTCTCTCTCCATTCATTCCTCCCTCTCTCCAGAGGCCAATGGCCCTGTTCTCATGTCCTCGTGTTTCTTTCCATCAAAACATTAATAGGTTTGATATATCGCTCCCCCACAGCAGTGCCATTCATCTCCCCAGTTTAGACCAAACCTTAACTCATTTACATCTAATCCCAGCCAGGTGCATCCCTCCGACACAAAATTCCCCCACAAGTGGCATTTCATCAGGTGGATTATCCTGCTTAAGAAAAGAGAATGCCACCCATGATTAGATCCAGCTGGGGCGAGATGCCGGCAGACAAGGAGTTAGAAGGGGGGAATATGCTTGTCGTATCACATTTGCCTTGTAGTGTCCTGATCACCGGGAACAGGTGGAGAGGAGGAGCAGGAAGACAAGGAGAAGAGAAGAAGATAGCCTGGGGTAAGGAGAGAGAGAGAGAGAGAGAGAGAGAGAGAGAGAGAGAGAGAGAGAGAGAGAGAGAAAGAACAGAGAGAGAGAGGAGGGTTGAGATAAGGGTGGGTGGGAGACACTGCTAGGGGAGGGAGAGAGAGAGTGAGGGAGGAAGGTCAGAGAGAAAGAGTGAGGGTGAAAAAGATCCGGGACGATGTGATTTGACGTGACGTTCTGGATGTGGTCTCAGGGACACTCAGGAGACGGGAGGGAGGGGGGCCTGGCATGACGTCTCCGCTCACCTCCTTAATCTGGAAGGACTGATTGCGTAGGGGGGGCAGGACTCTAAAACTACAACTCTGCACAGCTACGACAGGGCCAACATTGGGGGGGACGAATAATTTTTTAAATTATAATTTCGGACAGCGTGCTTGGTTGCCTGTCGTAGCATAGCAAATTTATAATTTTAGATCAATATATTGGGGGGGGGGGACATTTTGACCAGATTTGAATATTGGGGGGGATGGGAGATCCCCATCCTGGGAAAATATGATTTGTCCCCCCCCAATAAATCACTGTAAACCTAAGGAATTTAAATAATATAAATAATATTTAACATATTACAATGTAGGCTATGTCAGTCTTCTAAATGCATAAATGTAATGTAATGTGTTACAGCAGTAATTTTGGTGTCCCCCTCAGGAATTGCTCTTGAGAAAATGTCATATAATTGTCCCCCCCAAAAAAAATTGATAGCAGATTTTCGCCAACCGATTACTGCCCTGCTACGATGTTTTGAAATAACATTATTCCCCCCATCAATGTCATTAACAATTTGCAATCTTTTCCTCTTGAACATCCTACTTTTAACATGCAATTTACAGTCGTAAAAATCAAAATTGTAATGGCGTTTCAGTCACGTAACATGTTCACCTTACTACTTCGTGTTGGGCTCGTTTTGTTAAGTAAAAAGTAATTTTCCCCTTTCTCTTGTCCATGAATCACCTCTAAACAATATTTTGGTGGCTAATACTTTTATTCCCAATTACTATTATTGTTGTTGTGGCGGTTAACATCTTACTGAATGCCTTCGATTGATGCGTCGGTATTCTCCGTCTCTCCAGACTAGTATTCAGGCAGGTGATTCTGAAAGTTAGTTTAGCTACGTTGGTCTTCTTCGACGGATACTGCGTAGGCCTATAACTTAACTAGCGCCGCCGGCTTGTGGGATGCATGAATTAGCCTACAGCAATACGGGGATATATATTGTTGCGCTATTTATGTTAGAAGTCTTAGGCGGTGTGAGAAAAGCCTTAGGCAGGCCGCCTTTGCCTTTTCAATGCAGGAAAACCCCTGCATTTGTTTGTTTGTTTGTTTAGAAATGAATTACAAAGTCCAACTGGGTCGTAGGTCATCACGATCCCAGTCGTGGTGTTTGTTTACAGTTGGCTACTGTGGCGTCGATCCCATCCCCGATGTACTCTACCTGGATGAAATCATCCATCAGGCCTCAGCCCCGGGGTGATTCTGAAGCTACCTCGGCCCAGCTGTAATGCCATGGCCTAGTTATAACACAGAAGAAGTCAATCCCCCAGGTCTCTCTTTATCCACTGGTGCAAGATGATCGCTAAATGGATTTCCTCCCATTATGCCATTGTGTCATAAGAGTTGAGAGAATAGGGGTCAGAAAGCGGGGGGAGTGTTTCCTTGACAACGGTAAGAAAATAAAGAAGACAAAGTCGATACTGGCTGGTGTATGATGGCTGCCTGAGGCAAACCGGGAGAGAGGATCGGCAAGCCTTCACTTGACGGTTCAGAGGGTGTGGTGTTGCGGCGTTGTTCCTGGGTAATGGAACCGTAGGCTAGTGATGTAATAATCATTTCCAGCTCACATACGTCTTACTACCGTCGAAGCCTTTCATAGCGCCAGATCTGTGAAACATATATAGTTCTTGGTTATAAAAACCGGGGGCTTTATGCTGTCTTTGTTAAGCTTTTGTTCCATGCATTAGTCCATTGATGATGACTTTTATGTGTGCGCGTGTCTCTGTGGGCATGTTTTGCATACGTGTGCATGTGTGTGTGTCTCTGTATGTGTGTTTTGCATATGTGTGTGTGTGTTCCTCCAGCTGGGGGGCTCGACTCTGCTGGCAGTGGGGATCTGGATGAGCGTGGACGGGGGTAACTTCCTCCAGATCCTTGGGGACCTCTCCGGGGAGGCCAGCCAGTTGGTGAACGTAGGCTTCTTCTGCATTGCCATCGGAGGAGTCCTGGTCCTCATGGGGTTCCTGGGCTGCTGTGGAGCCCACAAGGAGAGCAGGTGTCTGCTGCTGCTGGTAGGTCTTCAGGGCCCCCTCTCCCCCTCCAGCACACCTCCCCACTGCATCTCCAAACTAGCGACGACACGGAACTTTCGTCAGAACTTTTACCCGTTGTGACGTTAGCGCTTTAGGGCACAGTCCGCCGTCTCCAGATCACTTTCCAACGTATCGTGACTTCAGATCCATAACGCTCGCACTCTCCACCTACCCTCACACGTTTATCCACCACTACGATGAACTTCCCACCCCAGTTTACTGCTGTGGTATTCCACTGTACCACCGGTATCATCTTCCATAACATTCTCGCTAACAATCCCCCCTCAACCTCCTTACAATTCCCAATTGAACATTCTTAACTAAGTCATCTAGCCGAACAGTCATTAACAGCTCAATGTATAACCTCTCCACGCAGCGCTGAAGAGCAGGGTGTGTGATATTCTGCTCTTTAGTGATGTGGCTAACTACCTCCGAGGGCCATAGCATAGGCTCTAATGACTAGCCTAGCCAGCACATTTTCTCCACATAAGCACCCCTCAAGTCTCCATCTCTCATTTCTCTGACTGATGGTGCTGCGCTGAGATACACATTATGGTTTTATGGATGAAAGCTCCTAGCTGTATGCTTATCGCTTGCTAGCGGTACCCGGTCTTCCAATGAAAAGACTTTCTGCGGTCTCCTTTGTCCAATCAGCAGTTAGTGTTGTTTAATGGATGGCCTGTACAATAACATGACGGCAGCGAGGCTGATTACTGCACTCCCAAGGCTGTTGTTGTTTAGCTCGTGTTGTTTTGTCTCGTCCTCTCCAGTTCTTCTCCATCATCCTGGTTATTTTCATTGCCGAGTTGGCTGCCGGAGTGGTGGCACTCGCCTACTCGTCATTTGTAAGTATCTGATCACGGCCTTGGGTCTTCCCCCCTCCCTCCCTCCCTCCCTCTCTCCCTTCCTCTCTCCCTCCCCCTCTCCCTCTCTCTCTCTTTTACACACACACTCATGCACACAAACACACCACAAACATTTCTTTATTTATCTCTCTCTCCCTCTCTCTCTCTTTATCTCTCTCTCTCCATCTCTCTCCCTCTCTCTCTGTCCTCCACTCTCTCCCTTGATTTTTATCTCCATGTAAATTTTCCATCATAGCCTGGCCATCATTGAATTACAGGGCTTTATGTCCGCTCCAGTACATTCGGCCACTTAATGACTCCAGGATTGCCTGGGGCTGTGTGCGACGGATCTCACTTTGAGCAATTTATTACTCTGGAATATTGAAGTTAAAGCATTTTATATGCAAAACAGCCTATTTACATATATACCCCCTCCTCTCCATTCCAGTTTAGTGCAATGGTATAATAATTACAACAATTTCAAACGAGCTATGTAAAAGGAGGTTAGAGAAGGCTGCTTTCAAATAAAGAAAATTAAAAAAGTTTCTAATCAGAGAAGCATCTTGGTCCCTGAGAGCAGGACAGCTGTAATGCAGATCCATCGGATGCCTGGCCTGTCTGCCTGCCTGCCTGCCTGCCTGCCTGCCTGCCTGCATGCTTGCCTGTATGTATGTATGTATGTATGTATGTATGTATGAATGTATGTATGTATGTATGTATGTATGTATGTATGCATGTCTGTCTGACTCTCCTGCCTGCCTGTCTGCCTGTCTGTCTGTCTGTCTGTATACCTGTCTGTATACCTGCCTGTCTGCCTAATCTATTTGTGCTTGAATACCCAAATGAGCAAAAGCTGCTTCTGCTCACTTTTACAAGTCCCCTGTGTTAGACCAACATGGAAAGAAGCAGTGTGTATGTGCGCTTTTATGTGTGTGTGTGTGTGTGTGTGTGTGTGTGTGTGTGTGTGTGTGCGTGTGTGTGTGTGTGTGCAGAGATTACAGAGACTGTCAATGGAGGTTGAGAGGAGGCTTTGCAATGTGGTTTTGTTCAAAGAAATCTGTCTGGCTCTCACTGCCTGCTATTTACACAACTTAACTAGCCAAACCTAGCAATCTAACCTGTATCTGCTGGAATACAGGTGTGTGTGTGTGTGTGTGTGTGTGTGTGTGTGTGCCAGAGGAGGGGGATGGAAGGCACAGGCGATTATTAAAGGGTCAGTGGGGCATCCTAGCCATGATTTATATATTCCCTTTGTTATTTAAAGGAAATTAGATAAGCTTAGAGTCAATTTAATGTGCTGTTTGTTAACATTATTTCCATCCAGTCATTACCAAGACAAAGAACACTGTCAATGGTATTATGCATGTGGCTATCGTTAGGCATCAGCCCCTACCGGACTTTTGATAACAAATGCTGCGAATGCATTTGTAATGCAATAATGAAAGGGATGAATATGGGTCATATACATCTAATATGCATATATATAGCCACCTATGTCAATAACTCAGTGACAACGCATGTGAACAATGAAATGGGTGATAAATATAGTGTTGATCTATTTCGTACTAGTTTATCTGTCTCATAAATCTGCCTTTCGGCAGAGGGCCTTCCCCATACCATCGAATCCCAAAAGCCAATAACCTGGGAGGATCTCGAAATAACCAAGATTTAATAACCTATTTTCCCTGGCATTATGCATGCCATTTACGGTCATGGTTCTTCCATCGCGCTCGGAGGGTGACCATGATGCAAATGATATTGTGAGGCAAATTTATGGGTTTGGAGATAGACGATTGTTTGATAGACGCCAATATTGGCACGGAGCATGGTTCGTCCTTCAAGACGGAAGCCCTTCACAGCGCCGTGAGAAGTCCACAGGGAGGTCAGTCTCTCTCACCCATAAATGACTTATAAAAGGAGCCCTCTGAATAATCTCCAACAATATTTCAGAATTCTTCCAGTCAGCACTAGGACAATAGACTGTACTCTGTGTTCTATTAAAATGCTTTAGAGCTTCCACACGTGTGTGTGTTTGTGTGTGTGTGTGTGTGTTTGTGTGTGCATCTGCAGGAGTGTGTGCGAGTGTGTACGAGTGTGTGTGTGTGTTCACCTCTCTCCACCAGCATTGTCTTGATCGGTGAGTTATTGCCCTCTGCCAGAGACGCCAGTGTGTTAGTAGGGGCTTTGTCCTGTCCATATTGAGTGAGTGTGTGTGTGAGTGTGTGTGAGTGTGTGAGAACGCAGTGAGGCGCAGGGAGAGTGACAGTGATGAATTAGCCAGCTCGTAATAACCTCTCTGATCCCAGCCCTCTTCCTGCTTCTTGGGGGGCACTTTTAATTGTAGCATGTCTCTGTGTCCCCTTGGGCAACTCCCTCTCTGCCCCCTGAACACACGTGCACACACGTGCACACATACACATGTGTGCACGTGCACAAACACGCACAAAGCTTCCCACACAAGCGACTAATACTCGGGCACACACACACCATCCTTCCCCATTAAATGAGTCTTTGTGTGACTGTATGCCAAGGGCTTATTAATCAAAATGGGAAAAGGCTGAGGGAGGGAGGGAGGAAGGGAGGAAGGGAGGAGGAAGGTGAGAGAGAGAGGGAGGGAGCTGAGGGAAGAGAACCTGTGTGTGTGAACTTCTCACGTCGACAAAAGGAGCTCCTTTCTGAATGTATCCCTTTGTGTTTCATCCATGTGCCTCCCTCTGCCTGAAATAAATATGGCATGAAACACAATGGGGAAAAGTGCACTAACCTAGCGACCAGGAGCATCAATATATATGTAAATGTGCCCACTTACAACCACAAAAGAGAAAAACGAGGAAAAACGGACCAGTCGCTTTCTCGGGGTGCAGGCAATAGCTGTTTATTTCCCATGTGCTTTGTTTGGCTTCTGTACAAATGTATTTCATCATTGATGCATAGGTGAGTATTTGAGATTTACCCTCTATTCCTACAAGAATGTCCACGCTCCACATTGGAGGTGTGTGTGTGCAGTGTGCAGTAGACCTTGACGGTCGCACTAAAGGGATTTTCATATCCTTGTGTGTGTGTGTGTGTGCACATTCCCCAGGCCGAAGGAATCCTAAAGGCATGGGCCACCCCTGCATTGAAGAAGCAGTATGGCACTGACCCAGTGGTCACCAAGATGTGGAACAGCACCATGACCCAGGTGTGTCCACATTACATTTAGTCATTTAGCAGACGCTCTTATCCAGAGCAACTTACAGTAAGTACAGGGACATTCCCCCGAGGCAAGTAGGGTGCAGTGCCTTGCCCAAGGACACAACGTCATTTTTTTTTTTCCTAACCGCTCAGCCACCTGACTCCCTGTGTCCATCAGTGTTTACCAACCCTCTGCCCCAAACAAACAAACGTCCTTCGGGGTTCATAATGTCCGTGTGTGCAACTGAATAGAACCCTCTTACCTCCTCACTGTGTGTTTCCCCGATGTACTGTTTAGACAGAACAGACCATAATAAGTAAGCCGCTGCCATGACAATTGGACGACGACGGTAGCAAGCGGAAAAAAATACCTCCAGATTTCCCTAAACAGAATGCCAAAGAAATTCCGTTCCACGTCAGTGCTATGTCACTTTTTAATCAAGGGCTTTTCGATCGTTATCTGAACCCTGTTGCCATGGCGTTCCCGCCCCTATCGCCCGCACGCCGCGGCCTCCTCACTCTGTCTTCTTCTTCTCCTGCAGTGGAGGTGTTGCGGCTTCACCAACTACACCGACTTCACGGGCTCCCGGTTCACCGAGCTCAACCGCGGCACATACCCGCCCAGCTGCTGCCTCCTGTCCGACATCATCCCCTGCAGCCTGGAGGACGCGGAGGACAGCGCCGTTCGGGTGGGATAGAGATGCACCCTGGCCAGCACCCCCAGACACATTTACATTTATGCATTTAGCAGACGCTTTTATCCAAAGCGACTTCCAGGAGAGAGCTTTACAAAAGAGCATAGGTCACTGATCATAACAACGAGATAGCCCCAAACATTGCGAGCAGCCAAAACATGAAGCATACATTGTGGAAAACCAAATAAGTGCCAAAGGGAAGAACCACAAGAGTATGTAGTTAAACAAGTTACAATTAAACAACATGAAACTCAAAGTGCAAGAGTGTACCTGTAGAAAAACAATCAACAGTAAAATATTTCACAGCGAGTACAAGAATTTAAAACGTTACAACTAACCAACAAGAGCAACAAGTCTCTCAATATGAGTCATTGTGATCCTGGAGGAAACTAACATCAGGTCCAGATACACCACTTTGATCGTAGCATACAGTACTGTGTGCTACCCTGCTGTACAGGGATCGCTAGAACTGCCTAGAGCAGGGGTGGGCAACCCTGGTCCTCGAGAGCTGCTGTCCTGCATGTTTTAGATGTTTCCCTGCTCCAGCACACCTGATTCAAATGAATGGTCATTACTTGATAGCAACCCATTCATTGACAGCAGCTCTCGAGGACCAGGGTTGCCCACCCGTGGCCTAGAGTGATAGTGTGAATAGGACCTGAGTGATGGTGATGGTGTGAATAGGACCTGAGTATTGGTGATGGTGTGAATGGGACCTGAGTGATGGTGATGGTGTGAATAGGACCTGAGTATTAGTGATGGTGTGAATAGGACCTGAGTGATGGTGATGGTGTGAATAGGACCTGAGTATTGGTGATGGTGTGAATAGGACCTGAGTGATGGTGATGGTGTGAATAGGACCTGAGTGATGGTGATGGTGTGAATAGGACCTGAGTGATGGTTGTCTCTCTGCTGCAGGGCTGCTTTCACCACCTGCTGGACTCTCTGAAGAGGAACGCCTACATTGTGGGTGGAGTGGCGGCGGGGATCTGTGCCTTGGAGGTAAACCAACCAACGCTGACGTCATAACCTTGTGCTCAACACTCTCCTGACTAAGCTCTCATCTGGCCACGAGAGCGCGGCGGACAGCTGACACAGACATTTGCATGTACTGCCCCTTCTGTGACAACAGGCCTCGTTCCAGTTTATTGCCGGGAGAGATTTGGTTTGTGTGTGGATCTGATTGGGACTTCGCAGGGGCGATGGTCGTGTATTCAAACCCAGACAGGATGCCGGGCTGTTGGGAATGTTCCATTGAGAGTGTTGGGAAGTGAATGTTTCAAAGTGTGTGTTTGTGTGTTTCTCCCTACCAGATCGTTGCCATGGTGGTGTCTATGTACCTGTACTGTCACCTTGACGACAACATCAGCTGAGATCCTCTTGTTGCTATGCACAGGTCCTTGAGTTATTTTGTCAAACCAAATACTCTACTGACAAATACTAGCTTTTGAAAATGTAACTCTTCTAATCCAATATCAATCTAATTCAAACAATGAAATGATATATACTTTGTGTAGATATAGTAGCTATTCGTTTTAATTCATGTTTTTAAATGATTTAATTGATCTTTTTCGACCTCATTTAAACACCTGAAATGTAAATACCTTATAAATACAATACATAAAACTAGTTGTGGACTTGGACAAGGTTCCCAGAGGAAAAGTACTCACCTCATCCAACACCCTCATCCATATGTTCATGGATTGTTGTGTTGTTTGGCACATTTCCGAATATTTCAAGAAAACAAGAAGCCTTTATCAGCACTGACAGCTGGACACGACAAAGCGACTTAATGCCTGGGTTCACAAACCGTTTGGTTTCAGCTTGTATCCCGTTTGCACATTGTGTAACAAGGTTGAGTAAATATTGACCTGGGAGCTTTTGTAATGGCTAGGGATGAGAGAGACTGTGACCGGGCATTGTTTCTGCAACATAAGCCGAGTTTGTGGCTTCAGCCTCAGAATTAGAGTAATAAAACCCAAATCCCTGTTTGAATCCTAATATGGAATCGTGTCTTTGTTCTCCTCTGACGGTGCGTTTCGCTGGTGGTGACGGTATCCCAGGAGCCTGTGCGTTCTTGCTTGGGTGATTGGGGAGAGAGAGAGAGACCGTTCATCCAATTCAAATCAATTAGACACCTAAGATGTGTTAACCCTTGTGCTGCCTTCGGGTCACATACCCAAAGGTTCATAACGAACCATCGTTGTGTTTACCCAATTTTACCCAATACAAAAACAAATAAAAATAATTTTATTTTAACCGTCGCAATGTGGGGGGTCTGAGACAGCCCAACGGTTAAAAGAAAATGATTCACTTTGTTTTGGTATGCGGTAAAGTTGTCGCAATACGACGGTGGGTCACAATGACTGATGGGTCAGAATGACCCGAAGATAACACAAGGGTTAACAGATAAGTTTCCCATCATCTCAGAGCCTGGTTGTGTGTGTGCCTGTGTGTGTGTTCCGTGTCCTCTCCGTTCCTTGTTCAACAACAACCCCAGCCTCTGTCTTTCACGCTCTGGGCTCTCTGAAGAAGGTCTCTCCGATCCAGTCAATCAATATTCCATCTACATCCCAGCTTTGAGGGCTGTGCGCCACTCAACCGAATGTTCAATAGGTCAAATATGACATTGAAAAGACTCGCTGCCCACCTCTTAGGATCTGACATGATCCACTAGGCTTGACTGACAGACCAAATGACCCAGTTTAGAGCACACTTGGTAATGATATGCTGACTGAATGCTGTATCGCTGTATAAAACGAGTGTGTGTGTGTGAGCACAGAGCTGGATACAATCACTGTGCAGGAAACAAAGAGCAAGGCAACTGGGTGTACTTTAGCCGAGAATTGTCCATGGCAGAGTGACTCACAGACACTAATTGAACACACCGAGGAGGGCAAACACTATTTATTTGATCGTGTTTAATCGGTCTGTTACACACATGCAGATGGGGACAAACAAGCACAAGTGTGTTCTGAAAGACAAAGTAATGAACTGGCGGGCGCGCACTGAGCACGCTCAGTGGGCAGATAGGGACGACGCGAGCTTGCCTGTCATGTTTGGCCGCAGGTCCTGAATGTTGTCAGAGAATCGTTGAGATAATGGAACGGGGTTGGAGATAGGCGAACACAAAGGACATAGCAGGGAAGGGTTTGTCCTTGGTCAACCGCAGCGGTTACGGAAAGGCACCAACCCAGGGATTTGCATACATTTCCCTGGCCGCCTGACTTTCCTCTTACCGTTGGGTTTGCCTTACTTACTCCCCTGGGAAATCTAGCTCACGAACCAGAGACTTGTACAATTCGCATGATAATATGACTACTGTACAGTAATGGTGACTGTACCTGAATGATGCCAATTCCAAGTCATATTTGTACATTTGTAAACCCATTTTTGTGATCATTGACATAACTTAAAAGATGGAATTACATGTAGAAGTTAGATTATGCTTTTAGCCACAAAAGACACCAGACACCATCTAAAAAACATTATCTTTATTCATCTCCAAGAAAGGCTTCAAATATATAATACTTGTCAAAATGCATAACCTCAAGAGCCATTGTGAAATCTCACACCATCTTTGAAAAGCTACAAAGAAAAACAAATTAAGATCCAGTTACTCTATTGAAAAGTGCAGTACATTGTGACTTTGTACAGTAGTGTTTTGTGTTTCACACCTGACTGGGTTCAAAATAACTAGTGGCTTAGACAGAAATGAAATATTACTAAGTTTTGGATCGACAGTACGGTACATAATAACAAAACATGCGGGAGCACACAACCAACCATTGTTATAACTGCTTTGAAAACAAAGATCCACAAATATCGAATCCTTAACCCGATGAAATGTAGTGACACTGACACTGTAGTGATGCTGGCCACTGTGGTGTTCAACATGGCCGCTCCTTCCATCCGAGACGTCATGTGCGTGACAGCAGTAAACTGAGAACACTAAGGGGTGTGTTTCAGTTAGGGAGTGTTTTGTACCATGGTCATGTGACCTGGAACCAACAAAACACCGCAAAATAATCCCTCAAGAACAGACCAACTCCTCCTCAGTCGTTAATGCTGAAAAATAAGCGGACTCTTTTTCATCAAAAATATATATATGTATCTATATACACATTAGTATTATTTGATATCTGTAAACAATGTTAGGCTTCAAAAAGATGCACTTATTCGAGTGGATGAAAAACCGAAACTCGGGACTAGGCGATGGCAGTTACATAAATAGAATTAAGTTAAAAATGTATGTACAAGATGGACGAAGCACTCAGTAGTTCTAACACAAGCAGGTATGAAGTATGATGTTCCTGTGTGTCAGTTCAGGACGGCTAGAACATCATCCTTTCTTCATCCACTCCCTCCCTCCCTTCCCCTCCCTCCCTCCCTCCCTCCCTCCCTCCCTCCCTCCCTCCCTCCCTCCCTCCCTCCCTCCCTCCCTCGCCCCCTCCCTCCCTCGCCCCCTCCCTCCCTCGCCCCCTCCCTCCCTCGCCCCTTCCTTCCTACCCGTCATCTCACGTCGGCCAACCGTTGTCAGGGAGACACAGATTGGGGGTTTCACCCAGACCTCCCCCTTCCATCCATGCCTCTGTCCCTGCTATTGTCTGGAGAAGAGCATCCACAAGTGGACTGGCCACGCAGCACAGCTGCAGCTAGAGCATGGGACAGGCCTAAGAGGTAGACATCTTCCTCCCGTGAAGCACAGGAAATGGGACGGAGCAGTAGTTCAGTGTTAAAAGAACAAACAAAAATCCCACTACAAAAAAACTACAGATCCCAGAAGCATCTGCAACACTGCTCCACTATCCATCCAGGCGGTGGTGCCCCTTAGTGGCGGGAGGCGGGACTGCGGGCAGACAGGGGCGTTTAAGGCTAGGCTGGAGGTCTGTTCCCGAGGGGGGAAGGTGTGGCGAGGAGGGGGGCCCCTTCTACATCTGGTCCACTGGGGCACCTTCCTCTTTGGGTGGAGCCTCCAGGTGGATGGGGGTGATATGAGCTGGCTTCTTTACACTGACAACACAGAAAGAGAGAGGTTTGTAACTCTGTTTACACACTGAACTACGGGGGGGGGGGGGGCGGGGGGTTACTCACGAGTAGGGAGAGATGGGGACCGCCACCACCAAAACGTGGTTCCTCTTCCTGAAAAGCCGCCACAGGCCGCTGTGGTACCCCCGCACATCCAGGTCCCACACGTGAAGGCACTGGAGACACAATCGAGCAACACCGGTTACCAAGACGACACCGGTTACCGGGACGACGATCAATCCAGAAGTTAAGAGAGCAAACGAGCGGTTAGTGGTGGTCACCTTGGCGAGCTGCGTCCAGGTGGAGATGTCGGTGTCCTGCTCCATCCTGATGTACATGACGTAGGTCCGCCCCTCGCCGTCCGGGATGAACGAGTCCTCGCACGGGTCCTTGGTGTGGTCCAGCACCTCCGCCTCCCTGGAACACACACACACACACACACGGGCACACACACACACACACACACGCACACACGCACACGCGCACACGCACACGGGCACACGCACACACGCACACACGCACACACGCACGCACACACGGGCACACACGCACACACACACACACACACACACACACACACACACACACACACACACACACACACACACACACACACACACACACACACACACACACACACACACACACACACACACGGGCACACACACACGGGCACACACACACGGGCACACACACACGGGCACACACACACACACACACACACACACACACACACAGGCACACACACACGGGCACACACACAAACGTCAGTAATCCAGTCTGCAGGACAGGGTTCAGTAGAGCTTTACAGATGAGCCTTTCTCACTCACTTGAACAGGTTCTGAATCTCCAGCTCGTACGCTTCCTTCTTCAAACTGTGGGAGCCAATCACACGAATCCCCCCTGTTAAACTCCTCCCACTCTGGCTTCACCTCAACGTTACAGAACGGCGGTTGGGCGCCGGCGTACGTACCCGTCAACGTTCTTCAGCTGGACCTTGGGAACCGTGTTGAACTTGTGCTTCTTGAAGTAGACCTCCTGTAGGGAGAGAACACACGTTAGAACGTCTGATCCCTCCTGCTGCCTGGAGGAAGAGGGATGGGGGGGGTCTGGAGGAGGAGGAAGAGGGATGGGGGGGTCTGGAGGAGGAGGAGGGGGGGTGCTTACATGGAAGTATCCGTTCATGTTGAGTCCTATGATGCCGAAGTGGTAGGAGCGAGACACGTCTGGAATCACACACTCCCTGTCCTTCCTCTGCTCTGGCATACGCATCCACATGTCCCAGTCCCACAGCTGCACGCACACACACACACACACACACACACACACACACACACAGGGTTAGCTTCACATAATGTTACAGGTACACCACTGAGTACACACACACACACACACACACACACACACAGACCTTCTCCGGCGTGGGCCACTTGGGCTCCAGCTCATCCTTGTAGAGGCTCTTCTTGAGCACCCAGCCCAGGCCGGGCATGCTCTCCACCCTGTACAGCAGAGCTGGATCCTCTGCTGTGTGCTCGTAGCCCTGGAACACATAGCCCATGTGACCAGCCGCCATGACGACACACACACACAAATATGAGCAACAGGTCGGTTGTTGTATTTTGGTTTATTAGGTGTGCGTGAGGGAGAGGGTTGAGAAGGTGTGTGGGGCTGGGTGAGGGGTGAGGGACAGGGGTGAGGAGGTGTGTGTGTGGGAGGGAGGGGAGGCTGACCTGATCGTTCCAGGCAGACACACAATACAGGCTGTCGTCCTCATCCAGCAGATGCACAGTCTGACTCAGAAAACTGAAAAACAACAACATCGTCATCGTCATCATGTCACCAGCAGGACTTCAGTCCACACTTCCTGACTGTGGACTGTGGGCGTTCTCTGGCCTCATAATCAGTTAAGTATCTATTGTCCAAAACATCAACTAGCTTCTTCGTTGAGAACCCAACCTTCTGGATCCGGATGATCAATAACAGAAACACAAAAGGCTCAGGGTCAAAAATGATGCTCACTGAAGTGAAATGGCATGAAGCTTAGTCAAGTCAAAAGTGACCAATGTTTCTAATCCATTGAAAGTGTTTCCTCTGTGAAAACGAGATAGCTGCAGCCAAACAAAGAGAGAGAGGGAGTTCCAGAGCGTTCTACAGGGCAGGAAGTGTGTGTATTTGTTGCCCCCCTGTGGTCAGATCAATACTGCCAAAACAAGATTTAGGTCACAAAAAATAGCAGCATTGCTGTAGCTTGCTTGCTGTAACGCGAGATAGGCTATGCCTATGAACGTTGTTTTCCCTTCTCTCTCTCTCTCTCAATGACCCCATGTTTTAACCACCCTTCATTCCTTTCCATTGATCGGCCATCTTAAAACCCACCTGAAGAAGTCAATAGACACATCTAGATCTTCCTCCAGCACTATGGCATAGTTGGCATCCTAGAAACACAAGCAGAGAGAAAGAGAGAGAGAGAGAGAGAATGAGACACTGGTCTGTCTGCAGTGGCTGGGCTGGTGTCTGTCTGCAGTGGCTGGGCTGGTGTCTGTCTGCAGTGGCTGGGCTGGTGTCTGTCTGCAGTGGCTGGGCTGGTGTCTGTCTGCAGTGGCTGGGCTGGTGTCTGTCTGCAGTGGCTGGGCTGGTGTCTGTCTGCAGTGGCTGGGCTGGTGTCTGTCTGCAGTGGCTGGGCTGGTGTCTGTCTGCAGTGGCTGGGCTGGTGTCTGTCTGCAGTGGCTGGGCTGGTGTCTGTCTGCAGTGGCTGGGCTGGTGTCTGTCTGCAGTGGCTGGGCTGGTGTCTGTCTGCAGTGGCTGGGCTGGTGTCTGTCTGCAGTGGCTGGGCTGGTGTCTGTCTGCAGTGGCTGGGCTGGTGTCTGTCTGCAGTGGCTGGGCTGGTGTCTGTCTGCAGTGGCTGGGCTGGTGTCTGTCTGCAGTGGCTGGGCTGGTGTCTGTCTGCAGTGGCTGGGCTGGTGTCTGTCTGCAGTGGCTGGGCTGGTGTCTGTCTGCAGTGGCTGGGCTGGTGTCTGTCTGCAGTGGCTGGGCTGGTGTCTGTCTGCAGTGGCTGGGCTGGTGTCTGTCTGCAGTGGCTGGGCTGGTGTCTGTCTGCAGTGGCTGGGCTGGTGTCTGTCTGCAGTGGCTGGGCTGGTGTCTGTCTGCAGTGGCTGGGCTGGTGTCTGTCTGCAGTGGCTGGGCTGGTGTCTGTCTGCAGTGGCTGGGCTGGTGTCTGTCTGCAGTGGCTGGGCTGGTGTCTGTCTGCAGTGGCTGGGCTGGTGTCTGTCTGCAGTGGCTGGGCTGGTGTCTGTCTGCAGTGGCTGGGCTGGTGTCTGTCTGCAGTGGCTGGGCTGGTGTCTGTCTGCAGTGGCTGGGCTGGTGTCTGTCTGCAGTGGCTGGGCTGGTGTCTGTCTGCAGTGGCTGGGCTGGTGTCTGTCTGCAGTGGCTGGGCTGGTGTCTGTCTGCAGTGGCTGGGCTGGTGTCTGTCTGCAGTGGCTGGGCTGGTGTCTGTCTGCAGTGGCTGGGCTGGTGTCTGTCTGCAGTGGCTGGGCTGGTGTCTGTCTGCAGTGGCTGGGCTGGTGTCTGTCTGCAGTGGCTGGGCTGGTGTCTGTCTGCAGTGGCTGGGCTGGTGTCTGTCTGCAGTGGCTGGGCTGGTGTCTGTCTGCAGTGGCTGGGCTGGTGTCTGTCTGCAGTGGCTGGGCTGGTGTCTGTCTGCAGTGGCTGGGCTGGTGTCTGTCTGCAGTGGCTGGGCTGGTGTCTGTCTGCAGTGGCTGGGCTGGTGTCTGTCTGCAGTGGCTGGGCTGGTGTCCGTCTGCAGTGGCTGGGCTGGTGTCTGTCTGCAGTGGCTGGGCTGGTGTCTGTCTGCAGTGGCTGGGCTGGTGTCCGTCTCTGCAGTGACTGGGCCGGCAGGTTGCAGGACTCACAGGGTGCAGGTTGAAGGTGGCCGTCAGGCTGGCTTTGTAGTGCTGTGACACACGGGCGTTCTTGATGCTGATGGGAGTGTGTTGGATCCCCTTCAGCCCAAACAGCTCCACAACGTCCATAGGCTCCTACACACACACACAGCTAGTTAAGACTGAATTCGAGAGCAGCACTGAACCCATGTTTAGGGAGAGAAGGGGCTTGGGGGAGGGAGTAGGGGCTTGGGGGAGGGAGTAGGGGCTTGGGGGAGGGAGTAGGGGCTTGGGGGAGGGAGAAGGGGCTTGGGGGAGGGAGTAGGGGCTTGGGGGAGGGAGAAGGCTTCACCTCATAATATCCATCGATGAAGACAGTGATCATCTGAGGGTTGACGCCATGAGCCGACAGCAGAGACCTCAGCATCCTGCGCAGAGATAACACGCTCACAACAAACGCCGCTCCAACACAACCACGCGCTTTCGGTTGCCACGGCGCCGGGTGAGAGGGAGCACTGTTCTGCCGCGGTCCTCACCTGTACAGGTAGTTGGGTCTGTTTCCTGCGATGACCGCCACAGGGACGTTCATCACGTTATTGACGGGCAGCTGGAGAGAAAAAAAAAATATATATATATGTTCACACACACACACAATCCCATTCACACACACATACATTATCACACACTCTCACACACACAGGAGTGGCGTACAGGACAGGTACTCACCGGGTCAGGGTTGAACTGGATGGGCGCCGGGTCCTTACAGCTGCAGATGCTGCCGTAACCCTCTACTTTACTGCAGAAGATCTTCCGCCGTCGGTTCCGGTCTGTGTCGGCCCAGTGACACTCTGCCTCTGGGGGAGGGGGGGGTGGAGGAGGTGGGGGGAGGGGGGTGGAGGAGGTGGGGGGTGGAGGAGGTGGGGGGAGGGGGTGGAGGAGGTGGGGGGTGGAGGTGGTAGGGGGTGGAGGAGGTGGGGGGAGGGGGGTGGAGGTGGTAGGGGGTGGAGGAGGTGGGGGGGGGGGATGGAGGGTGGAGGGGTTCGTTACTAGGCAATAATGAAGTCCAACAGACCACGTGTACCTAAAGAAGGGAATAATTCTTCTTGTCCTTGTCTTATCTCTGTTCAGGTCCAGGCACACCTTGTCCCTCTGGTATCTTTATTTACCATATCGTTGTATTTCATAGAACAGAAAGAAATACTGATCAGCTGTAAACGCTGAGCAAGAAATACAGGAAACGAAGACAACCGATCGATGACTGACCGCCGAAATACTGTTAGAACGATGCACTTCTGAGCCTTGGTTCTCTTCGATACTTTCTGTTTCAACTATTTGAAAGCGTCTGCTGAATAACATGTGAATGTTCAACATGTCAGGTACCTTCAGAGGCGGTTAGCTGCACCTCAGCATGTCAGGTACCTTCAGAGGCGGTTAGCTGCACCTCAGCATGTCAGGTACCTTCAGAGGCGGTTAGCTGCACCTCAGCATGTCAGGTACCTTCAGAGGCGGTTAGCTGCACCTCAGCATGTCAGGTACCTTCAGAGGCGGTTAGCTGCACCTCAGTCTTCAGCAGCACAGGGTCTCCCCACGTGGACAGAGCAGGAGACTTGGAATGCTTCTCACCATACACCTGACCTGAAAACACACACACCTTGAATAAATAGTGTATGATGTAAACTTGTACACACTTGTAAAGCGACATTGGGTATTGAGAAAAGCGCTATAAAAAATGAATTATTATTATTAATGTGAGACAGTGAGACAGAGGGTGTGTGTGTGTGTGTGTGTGTACCTCCTTTCTTCACCACCAGGGTCCAGGTGTCTCTCCAGCTGAGGTTGAGGGACACCTGACTCCCGAGTCCCTTCAGCAGGTTCTTGGCTGCTTCTTTCAGGTGGAACGTCCCCTCATCCTGCATGACACACACACACACACAACAAACCAACCCCCACACACACACACAGCACACACACACACACACTTGTGTCAAGCCAACTGTCGTGCGCTTCAAAAAGAAAACACATTTAACAACAAATGAGGTCGTGCTTGACGGGACATGTGAGATCTTCTGGAGATGAGTTGCTAGGAGACAGACCTTGATGGTGAAGATGAGGACCCTTCCTCTGGTCACCATGTTGAGGAACAGTATCATGGCTTCGTCCTCGTGAGGAGAGTACGTGTCGAAGATCCTCTTGGCCATCACGTGTCCCTACGACAACAAAAAACAAACTGACAAGAGACCAGAGCAGGAGTTTCTACGAAACCACTCTGCTCCATACCCACACAACACAAACGTGGTCGGGCATGGCTCGTGTTGAAGTGGGGGTACGTCACCACATTGGAAGGATTCACCAGTGTTGACGTTTAAAGTTTTGGGTAAGCGTTTCTGCGAGGTGGCTTACGGTGGCCTGGTTGAGGACGATGACGTGAATGCCCCTGCCCTGCTCCCGCATGTCATCCTCCAGGACCTGGAGGCGAGGAGAGAAGCTTCAACACTGTCCGGACCCTCCCAGCCCAGTTAACAAGACAACAAGACTATCGTCTCCACAGACCGGTGTTTCTCAAATGGGGAGTACTCCTATGGGTAAATCATGAAAATGTGGGTATAAATGCGTATTTATACGATATAACTACGGGTATAGGGGGTACTAGGATTCAGAAATCAGGGAAAAGGGAGGTACCGAAGCCAGAAAAGGTTGAGAACCAACTGCCACTCACGGTGGTTCCGTCCACGGCCACGTAGACCTTGGAGCGGCTGGAGTAGACCTCGATGTCCAGGGCCTTGCGTCCGCTGGCAGGCCGCCGAGGGGTCTCCATGTTGGGGAGGACGTCCTCTGTAAAGGGTACTGTTATGCTTCAATCCAGTCTAATGACGGAACTTTGTTAGGATTGGGTCAGTTTAGTGTGCATGGGTGAGTCTAGTGTACATGTGTAGTGTATATGGGTGAGTGTAGTATACATGTGTAGTGTACATGTGTGAGTGTAGTATACATGTGTAGTGTACATGGTTAACTTGAAGAGAAATGACTCACCGTACTCCTGTGCTGCCTCCTCCTCATTTGCTACCCTCCTTGTGTCTAAAATAAGTTTAATATTGACGATTACTGTGACCAGCAGAAACAGAACAGCTCCAGCCTGCAGGGCAGAGAAAAATCAGTTCGACGTTGCTTTGCCACTAAAACGAACGTGTCAATAGAACTATGTTTGGGCTTATGAGGCTAAACTAACTGCATCAGCCTTTGACAAATATTTTTGCTCACACCTGGCAGAAACGACGGATGGCTCTCTTGTTAGTTAGTTTGTATTTCCAGGTGAGGTACAGGCTCCGTTGCTGGCGGGGAATGAAAGGTTTCGCTCTGGGATTTGGAGTCCAGGTGTCCATCCCGGACATTAGCGAGACACGGGTAAACCTCCCCACCTCCCGGTGCACAGCACGCTACTATACCGCATGCACCGTCTCCTCAATAAGACCAGATACTCATTTACAGTCTAATTGAAATCTGTAAATAAATAAGAAAGCAACCAAATTTGAGTCCAAGACAATGCTCACGTAGTGGCTAGCTCGATCAAGGATATTACCGTCCTATGTTTTATTTACCAGCTAGCTAGCTAGCTGGCTTAAACGTTTGTCGTTAGGTTGGAAGGCCATGCAGGAATGAGCACTCGCTAGCTAATAATGTAAACCTTACGTGAAGGTTCTACCGGTTGGATGTTATTAAACGTTGTTTAACCATAAAATATGGAATATAACCGGCAATGCTCGTGGCTTGTGTGCTACCTGCCTTGCAGCCTTCGGCCACAGCTTGAGCCCACTGTTGTGCTGCTACGAGATGTTTCGGTGCTTCATGGAATTTCCGGCGCAAAAAGGCTACGTAATGGTGGTGGGTGGGTGTAAAAACTTGTCGACTCCTTGTGTCATTTCCCAAGTACTTAGGGCAAATATCAACAGTCTGTTCAACTCCATCGGTTCCTTCGTTTCGTTTTTCCATAATCCTGTCAGTGATTAGCGGGCAGCTATGGTAGCACTATTACAAGCCACACACAAGACAGGGACAACGAAACCGAGGCAGGAAGACTTCTTTCTGTTTCTATACTCAAGAAAGGGTTGGGGTTAGGGACGGACAAAATACAATTCTAAACTCTAAGCATTCCTGGTTTATACATCTCCATCAACATATAAAGCCACGCACTCAATGCAACTCAGACATTCTAACACCAGTAAGATATCTAAACAGACAACTGCCTAACTATGAGGTAAGTAGCCTACGTTTCACTACTATTGCTAATTATTATAACCTTTATTTAACCAGAAAGATCTCTCTGAGATTAGAAATATATTTTACAGGAGTGTTCTGGCCAAGATGGGCAGTAGAATAAGTAAAAAATAAATACACCACCTAGTTTAAATAAACAGAATAAAACAGAAAAAATACCTTTACAAAACTAAAAACACTTACAAATCAATTGATATTCATAACATATTCTGTAAAATGTAGGCTACAGTGTGTTGATTATGGAAGCAAATCAGTGGCATAATGTTTAGAATGTTAAAAGGCATTGAATACTTAATATTGAAATGTAAACACCACCAAATTAGTTGGTTTTGAATTCACCTCTTTAAAATTGAAATATGACTATTTCAGTGTAAAAAAAAAAAATCTGATCCAAAAATTAAAGGTTCAGGAATTCAGGTTGCTCAAAATCAAACAGTAAAATTCAGATCCCAAAAATGTTGATCTGAATGTTTTTTGTTTTGTTTTACATTGAAATAAATTCATATTTGAATATTAAGTATTAAATGTCTTCCATAGTTAATATTTCTAAATTGTCTTTCCAACCAGCACTCCTGAGACAGCCTTTAAGTTCAAATGCAAGTACTTTATTTGATCTCATCACAGATACAGGCAGTGGGCTTTCCACGGTGAAAAGCCCTGGCATAGCGTGCCTAACAGAGAGTTCCTGGCATAGTGTGCACAGAGTGATAGACAGGATATCGTTTTATACACTTTTAGACAACCCGCCCCTAACTAAACCTGAGTAGACAGAAACACCTTAATCGCATATTTGTTCTACAGGTTCAAGAGCCCAACTAAAGTTGTTCAGTCATGTCCCTGGTTGCTTACACGTCAGCTGTTACTCTCCTATCAGTCATAAAAGGACTAAGGTCCACTCTTTAGTGTACAGGTGTTTAGTTTAATCTGTGTCATGTTCTTTTCCATCTTAATATATGGGTGTATCCTAGGTCAGTGACAGTTCATCTAAGGTAACCATTCAGTCCTTAGTCAGTGATAGTTCATTTAAGAATAATCAGACAGTTTAGCTTATAGTTTCATACAGTTTTCGGCCACAACACCGGTCACAGGTCGCTATGGCATCGGTTGCTAAGTTACCTGGGGACTTGGTCCGGTGGCGTCGCTCCCTGGACCTGCTGCTATGGCGACGGTGGTTTTTACTGCAGCCAAGACAGCGAAAACGAAACCAAGGTAAGAAGACTTCTGTCTGTTTCCATACTCGAGAAAGGGTTGGGATGGGATTAGGGACGGACAAAATACAAAGTCTAAACTCTGACTAAACATTCCTGGTTTATGGCATCTCCAACATATAAAGCCACGCACTCAATGCAACTCAGCAGTCAGACATTCTAACACCAGCAAGATATCGAAACAGACAACTGCGTAACTATGAGGTAAGTACGTTTCAATACTATTGCTAATTATTATAACCTTTATTTAACCAGAAAGACCTCTCTGGGATTAGAAATCTATTTTACAGGAGTGTCCTGGCCAAGATGGGCAGTAGAATAAGTCGAAATGAAATATACAGCCTAGTTTAAATAAACAGAATAAAAACAGACCCTTTACAATACTAAAAACACTTACAAATCAGTTGATATTCATAACATATTGTTTAAGATGGTTCACTCTGTCACATTCTGTAAAACACAACGTAGGCTACAGTATGTTCATATTTCTAAATTGTCTTTCCAACCAGCACTCCTGAGACAGCCTTGAAATTGAAACTGGAAAAGCTGGAATGCCACTTCACGTGGGGAATAACCTGCAGCATCTCAAAACTGAGTAGTCTCAGAGATCACCTGGAAGACATCAAGACTGACGAGGGGTACACCTGGCTGGGTCACATCTACAACCTCCTGGGTTTCATACGCTACAGACAGGGCTGTACCGATTCTGCCGTCCAGTATCTCAGGAAGGCAGGGGAGACCTTTCTCCAAATCAACAACACGGTCTCAGAGGAGGGCCCATGGCTGTTGGTCAACTATGGAAACCTAGCCTGGATGAACTTCCATCTGAACAACATGAAGGCGAGTCAGGACTACCTGGAGAAGGTGGAGGCTGTGATGAGGGATCACCCCTCTCCGTCCCAGGAGGATCCACTGCACCCCGAGGTGTACGCAGAGAAAGCCTGGACTCTCATGAAGTTTGGTGAGGCCGAAATGGCAAATGCAATAGAATGCTTCCAGAAGGCAATTGCAATGGAACCTGATAGAAAGGACTGGCAGACAAGCCTCGTTTTAGCCCTCAACATAGCTCACGCCAGATGCACTCCAGAGATGGAGTCTGAGATTTTGGAGAAACTTAGAAGGGCTAAGGAAGTTGATCAGGAGAATACATACCTTGCTAGCGTTTACTTACTAAGACTGGTTAAGAGTCAGAAAGTCAGTCCGGATGAGATACGAGCGCTAGCTGTGAGGATTTTGAGTAGGCCTGCCGGGGCTTATAGCGGTCTTAGACCCTTACTAAGAGTCTACAGAATTTGCTTAACACAGGACGAAGCTATAGACCTGGTACAGGAGGCCCTTGACAGATATCCAGATGATCGCTACTTGAAAGCCAGGCTAGCGACATCTTACAGGTGGAAAGTCCTTTCAAAGGATGACATCCATTGTAGTAAGAGTGTCATCGACAGAGGCATCAGTCTGTTCCAGGAAGTGATCGCTCTTTACCCAGAATCCTGCCTGAAGGCCAAGTTGGACCTTGCCTCTATCTATGCTGAGTCAAGACGTGATGGAGCAGATGAGATATACAAGGAGTTACTGGACAGACGTGACCTAGGGCCTGCTGAGTTACAAATGCTGCACTTCGCCTATGCCCAGTACCTGCATTATCATGTCCATAGCCAAGTCAGATCTATAGATCATCACATGCAGGTTATAGAAATACAAAAGCAAAGCAGATATCGGAGCAAGAGTGTCACGATTTTGAAGCGAATTGTGGAACGAGGACGAAACTACAGGTGTGCAGAAATACGAGACTTTTTGGATAAAAATTATGACCCTCTGTGAGGGATGAGAAGGTCTCAGAGAACTGTACTCATGTGACAGGTTAAAGGAAATACTCATAGCCTGTTATACACTAAAGGGTATTAGTAAGTTCATAGTATGTGAGTATCTTAAAATATCTAAGGTTAAAAAGATTGTGCATTCAGTAATAGTTCATAGGGATTGATAACATTCATATGTGTTAAAAAGTTCAAATCTGTTACACGTACAAAGGGTAAAAATTGTAAGAGGAATGTGTAAACGTTATATTGATTACTTTATTTTGTGGTGCCAACTTTAGGGGTAAAAGTGTTAATCTGTGATCTACTAAATGCTACTAAACTTAATCTATCGAGGGTCAGATGGCTGAGTGGTTAGGTAATCGGGCTAGCAATCAGAAGGTTGCTGGATCGATTCCTGGCCATGTCAAATGACGTTGTGTCCTTGGGCAAGGCACTTCACCCTACTTGCGTCGGGGAGAATGTCCCTGTACTTACTGTAGGTCACTCTGGATAAGAGCATCTGCTAAAATGACTAAATGTAATCTATGATCCTGAGATTGATTGCTTTGGTCTCCACCCACAAAAGTTCAGTGAGGAAACATAACAGTATCACTCTCGTGATCATTTCTCCCCTTTTTCAGGGGCGTAACACTCACCTACAATAATTTTCAAGACCACTATTCAGACAGATGTTTCATTTGACCAGTGATCTTCATTATTATCTTCCATAAAAAAAAGTTAATTTGTGTATTTCTGATGATTAAAAACATAACTAGGGAGTCAGATGGCTGAGCGGTGAGGGAGTCGGGCTAGTAATCTGAAGGTTGCCAGTTCGATTCCCGGCCGTGTCAATTGACGTTGTGTCCTTGGGCAAGGCACTTCACCCTAGTTGCTTCGGGGGGAATGTCCCTGTACTTACTGTACGTCGCTCTGGATAAGAGCGTCTGCTAAATGACTTAAAAATGTAAAAAATGTAAAATAACTGAGACCAATAATGACATGTTCTAATTATTTACAACGGGGTGAATTCTTTATTTGTATAAATGTGATATTGACAAACCTTAGTGCCAACATTCATACCAGTTACATGTTTAACCCCACCAAACAAAACATGGCAATGCTCATGTGTAGAAGTGTAGGTCCAGAATCTAGGTGTCCATGGCAACCTCTTAACCTCCACTAGTCTTCTAAATGCTTTAATTGCAGCACTGTGGTAGACAGTATGGAGCTGTATGACAGTTTTTTCTGCAATATTGTTTGGATGGATGGTTCTGAAATAACCAACAAATTGAAAAATTTAACAATTAACTTAGCATAAGACATGCATGACACAACCAGGCTTGCAAAGGTAAAAAAAAAAGCCTTTAAAAAATGTGTTATACAAAACTAAACAAATAAAAAATTTCCTCTCCGGCTTTTCTTGTGGCTCTTTTTGGAACTCCTTGGACAAAAGAAAAACATCTGTGATATTCTGTCATTCACCAACACGTACAATGAACGCTATAAAACTATTGAGGAAGCGATTTTTGACATTGTTCTTCAAACTCTTACTTCTCTTGGGATTTGGAGTGGCTGCGATGCTTATGACTTATGTGATGGCCTGGTGCAAAACAGAAAGAGTTCCAAGTCATCTTCCTGTACGGGCAGATCGGATTTTTTACATGGTTTTCCAATTGAGTTTTTTTTCCAAATCCTCAAACTTTCAAATCCTTTTTCTTCCTCAATCTTTCAGGTAGAGCCACTACCATTTCCGCTGCGCGTCGGGCCTAACAACACCCTTGAACACGTACTTTGACGATACTTCGACATCTGATCAAAATGTATGTTTCAGTTAATTTACATTTTAAACTAATTTGCACCAACTTCTAAACCTGTTTCCTTAAATAAACCACCGTATGCTGAAACAATTTACCTCGACCACCTCGCCCTCCACAATTGTCATGCCCCTCGCATCCCTGTTGTCGGAGAGCGGAGTCAGCGGAGAAGAGGGATCAGGGATGTAGTGGGGGCTAAACGCACGTAAACGCCGTTTACGCACCTCCAGAAATTGGGAAATTGCGTTTATCCACCTCTAAATAGTGTTTATGTGCGTTTACGAACATCTAAGTTCCCTGCTCCTCATATTCTGCCGTTGGAATAATCCGAAATAAATTTGGTGTAATTTTAAAACGCCAAAAACTAAATTTCATATTGTTGAACATATAAACGCTGTAGTCTGAATCATTGGGTGTGCTCAAGCCTTCGGCGAGAGCACAACCTTTGTTCTCTCACATATATATTACTATTATTTTATTTATTTTTGCCCCCCTAAAACTCAGTCAATATTTCGCCTACATAGACAACGTAGGTGTCAAAAGTTTCGTCTTGGTAGCGATTGAGTTGCTTCTATTGGAATTTACGTTCCGTTGCATAGTTTAGGCTGAAGTTAAGTTTTTGTGGCGAAAAGTGAAGCTAACGGTGGCTAATTTGCTAGCCACAGTCACTGACGTTACTAACGTCACTAACGTCACGAAAACACGCGTGACTACCTTTGGCAGAACATTCGTTTCGCATCTGTTAACTTGGGGGATAGCTAGGCTAACTATAGCTTTACTGCAAGGCAGCTGCAGAAACGCCACAAGCAAAGAGGCCAGGGTGATAACTATTTACTCCTTTTACTTTGTGATATGACACACAATTGTGATGTGTAATGTACAGTATAAGCTGATATTATTAAGGAAGTACATCTACTTTCGGAAACAGTAGTCTACTATTTCACTGAAGTATTAGCATCATGACATTAGCCTGTGTTGCCCGGGCAACACATACTACAGTGGTCTATGATGTAGCGTTATCTGTTTTCAATTGTTAAAATAAACATTCCTCACATATACATTTGTTGTAGGATTTATTCCGACATTAGTAAACGATTTGTTGGTGAAATTACCATTACCTGTGGTTTCAAACCAGTGTAGCTCACTGCAACGCTGTAGCTTACACGAGACACACGACAAAAACATTTAACTTACACAGCTGTTTAGGAAGTCAAACGGCGACAGAACATGTTCGGCACTCCCCTTACTTAAATCAAAAGTCTATCTAACTACTAACCTGAACTTCATTGCCACAGCCTAAACGTTGTCAATCTGTTCATGAAAATAATTAATTTCAGCTTAAACCGTACAACGGAACGTTAAATCCAATTCAACCAACGCAATCGCTACCAAGACGAACACAGCAGTAGTCTAGTACTGTACCGTAGTAGTACAATTTACCGGGGCAGCTTCTCCACACAGGGCTATATCGCATTTTGCGTCGTTACTGACAATGATCGCTACCAGTGAGCTTTTTATGAATGAGCGATTTTCCACTAAATGAATGTCAAGCTTATTTACGTTTTGGGGGGCATATTTTCAGTTAGAAGATGGTACTGTTTGAATCGCGATTCCATCTTCTACTGCCGGGTAACGTCGTAGAATAATCTTCAAAGGGGGTTCTTTATTAATGAATGAATGCAATGAGTAGGCTAAATGCCTGAAAATATCATGAGAAGGGAAAAACTTAAAATGACGTTTAAGTCATAGAGATTAGGTCAATTTTTACACCGGTCTGCCAAATGTGTTCGTTTTGATTCAACGTTGAGGCTGCCTCTTGCAGGGGAAATGAGAAGACATCTATTTCATTCTACACTTCACTCGTATTTTTAGTTGTAAATGAGCAGCAAAAAAAAATGCTTTTAAATCTATGTAATCTTTATAAATAATAAGTATGCATTTTTATCTAAAATATACAGAAATATCAGTTGTAAAAATGTCATTCAAAAACGGACCCCTGTGCAACCGACGCAAGCAAGCACACCCTACAATTTCCCCAGAAATTGTACCCTCTAGTTATTATTGTTGTAATTTATCTCATGAACTCATTGGTAAAAAGTTTGGAAATTTGGCACATTGATACAACATGCCACAACTAATGCCAAACACAGACTGGCTCACATCAGACCATAGGGGGCGCCACAGGCCACGCCCAAATGTCCACTTTTCAAAGTGATGGCATTTCCACCCCATTGCTCCAATTCTTCTGAAACTTGGTGTGCATGCCTCATTTTTCATGAGGAACAAAAAAGCCTCAAGGACCCATAAGGTCCACCATGATGGGTTTTCCTGTACAGTGACAATTTGGGAAAACCTTCAAAATCGATCTCCTATTACAAAAAAATCTAATTGACTTGAAATGTTATACAGATATGTATCATTGACGTATTTAAAAACTTTACTTAAGACAGTTGAATCAAATACAAAATGGTTGAAAGGGGTGTATTTATGTAAATGTACACATTGCCTCAATATGTTTGTGTCACTAAATCAAATGTCACTTTTAATGATGGTTTTTCAAACCTAATAGACTTTAAGGTGACAACCCACTGAAGTACCCTGCAAAGTTCTGGAGATGGCTCAATTGTATGAGATGTTGTAATGGTAAATGAAGGGTTGTAGGTTTAAAACCAGTCAAAGACAAAAACATTTTTTTGGACAAAACGGTTTCTAGTCTTCCGGTCAATCCTCCGGTTGTAGAACATAACAATGAGTGTTTATTTGAGCCCATTACAACACTCCAATCACCAGTTTAGCAAGACTCTGTAAACCACTGCAAAACAAGCCAGGTTACTAGCCAGCTACTTGTAGTCTACGCATGGTAGTGTCAGATTCACAACCAAGTTAGCTCGAATGAAGTATATTGATCATTGATTAACCACAATAAGTTTCAGGCATGTGACCCTTTCCTAGTCAGAGGTAGCAGGGGTTGCATTTCATGGCAAGAAGGAATACAACAAGCCTGCCATGAAATGCACCCCCTCTTTTGTCTCTGACGTTGATTTTTTTTTACATGTAGGTAATTGGTTTATGTTTTATGGAGCTGTACTAGGCCTACATCATCTGTACTGGACTTCTGAGCAATGAAATCCTGTATTAATGAATTATATTATGCATACATTTGGGCATCCCAATTTATAGCACCTTTTCACTAACTACAAGTATAAGTGTGAATGATAACATTCATGGGTAACATTGTCTAAACGTCCCTTAAAAAAAGAGCAAAATGGACAATTCAACTTCTCACCTGAACCCCTGATGCTGATTCATCACCAACCTGCTCTACATCTGTAGCTTCAGGGTGCTGTTTTTCCTGCACAGTAATTCATCAATTTAATACAGACACTAACCATGCTTAGTTGACTGCTGACATTGGTCGAGATTACAGGGATAGCCATATTACTATCCAAGGGATCATATAGGCCTACTTATTACCAGTTAATATCACTTGAGTTGCTAGCCTGCTGGTACTAGGCTAGCACGGTCCCATTATGTGGGTAGGTTAGCTTTATCCTTCTGGCTTCAACAAGACCAGCTGCTGCTAACACACTGGTCGAAAGAATGCAGACGCTAGGGATAGATTTAATACAAGCAAAAGTTACATGCTCTACTCAGTGTTTCTCACCGAAAATACAAACGTCAGCAAGGGCAGCAATCGCTATCGAATCGACATGTGCAATTTCGCTAGCAGGGGAAGAATAGCCTACAAACAACGTAAATCACCAGTTAACTTAATTTAAATTAACAAGAACTATAGACTAATACAATAACAGCCTTAAATTAACTGACAACATAAGTTATACGACTTAGCTCTACAGTTCTCAAGGACGCACACACGCAATCTCAACTGCGCTGAGAAGCGCATGTCCGTGCAATCCTCCGATACGCTTTCTAACAATCACTGCTGATAGAATTTTGTACAGTCCTATTTCTGATACCGTGGCGGCAGAAATGTAGCCGTGGCGGGCCGCCACGGAAAAATAAACATAGCGGAAACACTGCTCTACTACACTAACAACTTTCAAAACATGTTTCCATTGTAGAATGGGTGGCGATGTAAGGCTTGCAGGTTTGCACTGTGTGGGTAGTTTTCCTACTAACGCTATAGCTAACTAAAGACCTTCTTGATAGCTAACGTTACTTACTCTCTGGGTGGTGAAAAAACTTCTGATATCTCTTCTTTTTGGGTGACATTTTCCTATCTTCAAAGCACAAAAGGGTCAAAAATATCAATGCTGAGACCAAACAAAATACTAATATGAGGCTTTATTATTTCCTGGCGTATTTAGTAGTTTACCGTATCAGACTACTGACAGCTCTCTTTCTGCAAGTCACGATTCACAAGTGTTTCTGACTGCCACTTCAGCCAATTAAATGACAATCTTGTCTCGCAGGCTCGAGGGCCCATTGCTGGAAATGTACTTTTCACTTTTCTGTGCGACAAACATAGTATAGATAATAATATGAATGAGTTTTGCAAATATATTGTGCATAATTAACAAAATATTGGTGGGGACAATTGTGTCTTTCCCAAACTTTGGTCGTGACGAGTCCCTATGGACCCTATGCAAACCTACACCCTTGGTGGCTACACCAAGCGCGGAAATTTTGCCTTGCGGACACGGTGTGGACTCAGCAGAGTTCAAATCCGTTGTAAACAATGAGAGTGGCTACACCAGACGCGGAAACTGAATTTCCGCGCCGACAATTTCCACGCAGAAATTTGAGAAATAGACTGGTTTCTATTTGTATTATTTTCCGCAAGTTTTGCGTGGCCCTTTTTCCAGTCTGGTAATAAATCTATGAAAATTATTATATATTTTGCTGTAAATAATGAAGGAAGCAATACATCCGATTATTTCCCAAACCTCGAGAGCTGTTTCCATGGAGATTTAACTTTCTAACGATTTTAACGTTGCTTTTCTATTTGAAGATAAGACAGTGATAGTAAGTAGATAGATTCAAGTGTTAAATAGTAAGTAAGATAGTTGACAGTGTTTGTAAAATAAATAAACAAAGACAGCAAAACTGATTCATGTTCAACGCGTCCAGTGTAGCCGGCTAAATAAAAAATATTTGTCAAAATTTCCGCGCTTGGTGTAGCCGCGTTCCCTCCTCCCGTCTTGCCGACATGCCAGCCCCTTTCTCCTCCCCGCGGCCGCATGCCCACGCCACTGAAAATCCAATCAAGACATGACCGGCAGCTGAGCCTATAAAGCAACTGCTGCTACTCCAAACAATCCTTTTCCATTTGTCCATATGGCGGGAGTGCTGGATCACAACAATTTTTGTTGTTCAATTTGTTTAGATCTAATGAAGGATCCAGTGACGAGTCCCTGTGGGCACAGTTATTGCATGGTCTGTCTGGATGACCACTGGGACCAGGAAGATGAGAAGGGAGTCTACAGCTGCCCCCAGTGCAGGCAGACCTTGTCTCTCAGGCCTGTTCTGAGTAAGAACAACATGCTGGCTGAGGTGGTGGAGAAGCTGAAGAAGACCGAACTCCAAGCTGCTCCTTCTGCTGGACCTGGAGATGTGCTGTGTGACTTCTGCTCTGGGAGGAAGCAGAAAGCCTTCCAAGTCCTGTCTGGTGTGTCTGGTCTCTTACTGTGAGGCTCACCTACAGCCTCACTATGAATCTCCTGCCTTTATGAGGCACAATCTAACACATGCCTCTAAACGACTGCAGGAGCAGATCTGCTCACGCCATAACGAACTTAAGATTTATTGCATAACTGATCAGCTGTGTGTTTGTTTGGTGTGTGGGCTGGACGAGCACAAAGGTCACGATACCGTCTCAGCTGCAACAGCAAGAACGGAGAAACAGGTGAGAAACACAGCTTCCATCTTTGAGATTTGTGTCAATTGAAATATAAAGAAGAATATAGCTGCAAGCAGCAATGGGGTGGCCAAGCAGGTCAGATGACCCAGAAGAAACTTTCGACATCCTCAGAAGAGGGTTACGAGTACACGCAGCAAGTTTGGTGTGAATCCATCAAAGATGTGCTGAGATATGTCTCAACTTTCTGTTTGGCGGCTCTGCTGCCGTTTTTGATTGGCTGTACCGGACAAACCCTTTTGAAAATCGAATTTGATAGTGAGGTTTGATAGTGTAAACAGATAACCAGTGACATGACTTGTTGGCTTTGGCTAGATTCAAACCTCATTTGAAGTTTGAGGGCATATTTTCAGTTAGCGGATGGTACCGTTTGAATCGCGATTCCATCTGAAAAATACTGCCGGTGACAACGTTGTTAGAATAGCTTCTCTCAAAGGGGGTTCTGCATGTTTCATATTAAATGGAGCCATCTGCAACCGACGCAAGCAAGCACACCCTACAAATTGTACCCTCTCTAGTTTTTGTTACATTTTGTTTAGATAAGGGGGAGGGGGGGGCTCCCCTGCCTCCACATACACCACCAGATGCCACTGTAGAGCAGAGTAATGACATCGCGAATATGGACGTTTATCATCATTATTATTTTGTATTATTATTAAGAGGCCCCTGATTGGTCGAGGCCCCAGGCTTAAGCCCAGGTAAGCCCGTGCATTAAGGCGCCACTGACCACACGCTCCAAATAAAACACAATTTGTACAAAAATAATAGACATACCTGTACACGAAGACAGTGCAGTTAGTCTAGCTCTTGCGTGTACCTCGCTCCTAGCTCTCGGCCACTTGAGTGAGTAGCCTACATGGGAACCTCATCAACCGCCGTCACAACAGGCACCCTAGTTAACGAGCTCCGTAATATTTACACTAAATATTACATATTACTGTACATTTCACAATATCCCCTTGGTTACAAAATATGAATATGAACCCGACATTTCACCACAATTCTCTAACAATTTTCAGACCCCAAGACAACGTACCTCACCAGTTGGAGGTCAGGTCGAAAAGAACAACAGAACTGCGAGAACACAGATAACACGCGATGGGTCAAACCAAAACACAAAAAAAAATTTTTTACATAGACGTAAACATAGATGTAGAATGAATTTAGGTGTAAAAATGTCTGTACACCAAAAATCCGATGTACATCTGTAATACACTTTTTGTAATACACAAAAAGACACATTGAAATTTGACCTTGACATCAAATGATCAACCTCCCCCTCCCAATTTGACCTACTTGACCTGGTCCTTGTGTACAATTCAGTGTGTAATCTAGGGCAGTGGTTCTCAAACCTGTCCTCAAGTACGACCTGTCCTGCATGTTTCCCTTCTCCTGGAGTCAGGTGGCTGAGCGGTGAGGGAATCAGGTAAGTAATCCGAAGGTTGCCAGTTCGATTCCCGGTCATGCCAACTGACGTTGTGTCCTTGGGCAAGGCACTTCACCCTACTTGCCTCGGGGGAATGTCCCTGTACTTACTGTAAGTTGCTCTGGATAAGAGCGTCTGCTAAATGACTAAATGTAAATGTATGTAAATGCTCCAACACACCTGATTCAAATGCATGTTCGTTACCAGGCTTCTCCCTTCCCTCTGTAGCTAACTTCTTTAAAGAAGTTCATATGAAGATCTTACAGAAATATTACCCTTGCAACGCCTGCTTAAATAGCCTACATACAGTTATTTCCCCGATGTGCTGTTTTTGCTTATGTCAAGATGAGTCCATTCTTCATCTTTTTTGTAGATGCACATTTGCACGGAAATTCTGGAATGATGTTTCAACGCAAATATTTACATGCCACAACAAATTGATACATATTTCTGATTAAATTATCTTGTTTCTGAACTCTAATAGGCCATCTACTAAGAAGTCTGAATAGATATGTGTTTATTGCGGTAAAAAGGTGCAAGCTCTTCAGCAGTTCTGTAGCTCAGAAATCAAATTTGCCGGGACCTATTCGTTTGTACCTGCATCACGTGATGTCCAAGCGTTTTGAACTTCCGTTGACGCAACTCTACATGGCGCTTCCCTCCCCTCCCCTCCTCTCCCCCTCCTTCTCTCCCTCCTTCTCTCCCCTCCTCTGGTTGAAAGGTGTACTATCCGGAAATACCAGGATAAATCTAAAGGAACAGAAATGGATGATACAACGGCGTTGTGTGAGAGCCTCGTCATATGGGTGAGTTTGGGTGTTAGTGTTATCGAAGTGTAACGCCGTGTTTCTGCTTCTTTACCGTTATCGGTGACGAGTAACCGAGCCGTGCACCTGTCGCAGGTAGTGTGAGACAGCGAGTATCTTACCAGGAAACGTTGAAGCTTGATGGTGGAAACGAACCCCTTCTATCATAATATTCTATTTGATCAAATTTCTATGTTATAATATCGGCTATGCGCCATTAGGAAGTATCACAAATGTGATGAATAAGTGTGCATAACGAATGTTTAAGGGTAAGCGTCATGTTACAAGTTAGTTCTAGACATAAACAAAGACGTAAACGGCCCTCAATGCAAATGATCCTCGTCCGATTTAAACTGCTAATCTC
>NC_085043.1:9949872-9987372 GCF_963692335.1 Osmerus eperlanus
GCTGGTCTGACCCTCTGCTTCCTGACATCACCAGCGCATCATGGTGGAGAGAGACTCCCTGAAGGAGACCAATGAGGAGCTGCATTGCTCCCAGATCCAGGACCAGCTTCTGCAAGCAGGTATCTGATTGGCCCTCAAGAGTTTCAGTCAGGCTGAACTTTGACCTTGAACATTTGAACTTTGACATGTTATGGTATTAACATGGTATTATTTAGTGATCCTATGGATGTTGTCGTTTCATCTCTCCCACAGGGATGTTTTCTGCTGGTAGTCATGACAACCTCGCTTCTGAGATGCTGCCTACTGAATACAGGTAACACACTCCCCCCTCTCTCTCACACACACACACACACACACACACCCTCCTCTCTACCCTCTCTCTCACACACACAGACACACACACACACACCCGCCTCTCTACCCTCTCTCTCACACACACACACACATCCTCCTCTCCCTCGAGCGAGAGCGTGTCTCTAGAGAATGGAAGTGTTCCTGCTCCAGAGCAGCTGTGTGGCGCCCCCTGGTGAGCAGGAGTGTGTTTGCAGGGAGAAGTTGCTCCGCCTGCAACATGAGAACAAGATGCTACGCATGCAGCAGGAGCTGCAGGAGGGAGAGAGGATCGCGGCTCTGCAGGAGCAGCTGGAGGACGCCCACAGGACCCGCTGCAAGCTGGACACTGACGACAGGTACACGCCTCACCTGCCTGGTGAACTGGATCACCTGGTTCACGTTTATTATGGAAAAATGCATAGTTACCTTCAATGAAACGTTAGATTTGCAGGCTTCCCAACAGTATTGCAACATGTACTTCCTGTGTGTGAGGTGATGTACTTCCTGTGTGTGAGGTGATGTACTTCCTGTGTGCAGGCTGAGTCAGGAGCGTATCAGGGAGTTGCAGCAGGAGGTGGAGGATCTCCAGAAGGCCCTGCAGGATCAGGGAGCCAAGTCTGAAGATGTGAGTCAAAACAAACGCACCATTTCACCACCGTTTCCATGCACAGATGACCTCTATAAACTGTAGCGTGAATAAACCATGTGTGTTTTGAATGTGGTTTTTCATATCGGATTCTGTTTTTCTTTTCCAGTCTAACTTGAAGAGGAAGCTGGATGCCCACATGTAAGTAGACCAATGATGTCACACAGGCTTGCACCATTAGATTCATCTAGCAGCACTTTTATCCAAAACGACCTACAAAATAATAGCATGTGTGTCAGGGTGCAGCTAAACGAGGCTCAGGATGAGATCATGAAGAAGAAGGAGCTTCTAGACGACCTGCAGCCTGACAACACACACACATGTGAGTCTTAGCAACCACAACACACACCTGTGAGTGCTAGCAACCACATGACTGACTGTGTGTGTGTGTGTGTGTGTGTGTCCAGCTGTCCGTGTGGATGAGCTGACAGCAGCGTTGAAGAAGAAGGATGAGGACATGAGAGCTATGGAGGACAGATACAAGATCTACCTGGAGAAAGCTCGCAACGTGAGACCCTCACTCACACTCTCACACACTTACACACACACACGTCCTCCCAGATGGAGCGCTGACCTCTGACCCCTGGCCTCCAGGTGATCCGGGCCCTGGACCCCAAGCTGAACCCTGCCACGGCTGAGATCATGTCCCTGAAGACCCAGCTGTCAGAGAGAGACCACAGGGTCCTCACACTAGAGGTGTGTGTGTCTGTCTGTTGGTGACGGCTTGTGTGTGTGTGTGTGTGTGTGTGTGTGTGTCGGGCTGTCTCCCTGTGTGTGTGTGTGTGTGTGACGGGCTGTCTCCCTGTGTGTGTGTGTGTGTGTGATGGGCTGTCTCCCTGTGTTTGGCAGCGTGAGTGTGAGCAGGCCAAGCTGAGAGAGTACGAAGAGAAGCTGATAGTGACAGCCTGGTACAACAAGGTAGGACGAGCTGCACACACCTGGAGCAGGGTCTTATACTGGTTTAACTCCTCCCTCCATACTTATCTGTTCTCTCCGCTTTCCTCATTCTCTCTTCTCTCCTCTTTCCCCCCCCTTCTCTCTCCTCTTTCCTCCTCCCTTCTCCCTCCTCTCCTATTTCCTCCCCCCCCCCCAGAGCCTGAACTTCCAGAAGCTGGCCATCGAAGGTCGCTTGGCGGGCCGCACCTCCCTGGCCCCGCCCGGCCAGTCCTTCCTGTCCCAGCAGCGTCAGGTGACCAGCGCTCAGCGACGCGCTGGCTCCGTCAGCATTCCGGCCGCCGCCTCCCAGTAGGACACGCCCCCTCCGCACAGCCATCCTCCTGCCGGTCGCCACCGAGAGACCGAACACCAGCCCAGCCGTGTCCGTGGGGATAGAGCACCAGCCCAGCCGTCTCCGTGGAGATAGAACACTATCACAAGAACGCAAACTTGTCACGCCCTTGCCCCTCCCCTAAGAGAGCACTCAAGTGACCTTAAGCACACAATCTGTCTACACTTGAGCTAGTGGACTCTCTAAGACTAGTGGACTCTATAGGACTAGGGGACTCTATAGGACTAGGGGACTCTATAGGACTAGGGGACTCTATAGGACTAGTGGACTCTATAGGACTAGGGGACTCTATAGGACTAGGGGACTCTATAGGACTAGTGGACTCTCTAGGGTTGGTTCTCCTAAGCAGATGATTAACTAGACAGTAAACCTTGTGTCCTCCCTGTCCACACTGAGTGGACAGGGAGGACAGACACCTCTATGACTCGCTCTGGGGGTCTACTTCTCTGAGTTTGCTGGGACTCTGAGCAAAGGAGGCTGGGATGTGGGGCTCCTGTCTGGCAGGAGAACTGGAGGGATCCTATGTGAACATTCACCCAGGGGACACGTCCACTGTTAATAATAGACAAAACAGAACACTATACACCCAGAAGTCTTAAATCTTTAATTTTGAATGAGTGAATAAATGAGTAAATTTCTTTTTTCAGAATGGTGTGTCTGTTTGATGTATGTTGGAGGAGCAGGAAGGGGGGGGGGGGGGGGGGCAAATGTTGTTTACACTGGGCAAGACAAATATTTAAATATTTGTCTTGCCAGTGTAAACAAAGTGCTTGTTATGTAAGACATGGCGTGTGGAAAAAGCAGTGACTCTTAGTTGAACTGTTGGGGAATGTCTCCTGTTTTATTTGGACAGAGATTATAAACGTTTCATGAGCTACAGAACTGAACTTGATCCTGTAAATGATTCTAGGAACTTAACACTTAACTCCAGCACAAACTCACATTTTCTGTAGTCATTCACCAATCATTAGCCACGTGCATTACTTGAAGCAAAGTTCATCATAGCAAGAAGTCAGTGGTATGTAAAACAAGTCATAACAAGCAGTTTTTGAATAATGTATACTTTTAGTACTTTTAGTTCAGGGGAAAAACAATTACGAAGAAAGTCAGTCTTGCTGTATATTTTAACAGGATTGTCAGAAAAGATGTGTGCAACATATTACGTACTTACTAACTTTTCTAGCGTTTAAGCATGTCACCTGGTTATATAATGTAGTAACACCACACCCTACATAGAGAATGGTAGTTCCAGTAGCCAAGTCCTCCAGCCTTTTGTCAAAGTACAATAATCCAAGTTTTTATCCAATATCCAAGTTTTTTATCCAATATCCAAGTTTTAAAACAGCACGGAAAAGGCAGAAAAGTAAGATGCAAAGTGTTTATTCGAATCCAACACAAAGGATTGATTCCAACAAACGTAAGTAGACTCCGGAGTCTGACTGGCCTTTTTCTCCGGACATTTGCCTATATATCTACTTTCCATTATTTTAAGATCTTTTGTCATTGGTACATTATCTCTGGTCACAGATGCATTTATGTATTTCACACCCGGTTGGTCAATCGTCACAAAATTTACATTACCAGTACTTTTCCTCTACCTTCCCCTTCCAGGGCCCTCGTGAGGCCTTGCCGCCCAGCTGCACAGGGACACTGAGTCTAAGGACATAAATCTGTCCCCTGACATCAGGCGGTTGTAGTTCTCAATATCTGGGCTATGTAGTCCTTCATGGGAGAGGCCTACACACATACTTCTCTCTCTGGCACTCAAACTCTATCTATCTGGTCTTCCACATTTGGCCTTTAGTGGCAATTCTAATCAATCAACAGCTTTGCATCTGGTTTTCAATAATATATAAAAGTAAAAAAGGTGATTAAGTGGTTCTATATCAATCATATAAACCATGATCATTTCTCCATCATCATAATTACAGCAGTGTGATGTTTTTTCTACAACCCTTTCAGGAGGCTCCCCTGGTTCTCAAAGGACCGGCTACAGCAAGCCAGAGGGATCAACGCAGGTGGGCTTGCACCAGGAACTCCTCAGGGGAGTAGGTGAACCCCATGAGTCCCTCCATGCTGGGCATCTCTCCAGGTGGAGGAGAGAAGGTGAACCTCTGGAGCATTGAGGTGAAGAAGATGAACAGCTCCATCCTGGCCAGGTTCTCCCCCAGACACACTCTCCTGCCTGAGGGGGAAGCACTCAGCATGGGCATGAAGAAGATAGATAAGGTCCCTTCAGATCAGTGGAAGAGTATGGCTTGGGTAGCCATCAAGTCACACATCCCTTAAAAGATTTAACATTTGGGCTAACTCGATTTGTCGTGTTTCAGGGAATTAGCAACTCAAATCTGCTCAGTTGTTAACGCTTTTCTTACTGAATTACTTTCTTACTTAGTTTAAAAAAAGCTACCCCAGAAGTACAATCTTTTACCCCAATGAACTTCTCACAGTTCTAGTTAGCTACTTCAAGTTTGATAGCTTTGATATCCATCTCAGAGAGATTGTGTCACCTGCTGAGAATGGCATGAAGGCCTCTCTTTTCTGGAACTGGCCTTGTGAGTCTAAGAAGTGTCCTGGGTTGAAGGAGTCTGGAGTCTCCCACTCGTTCTTATCGAACAGCACCGTAGCGAGGTTGGTTATAATCGCAGTCCCCTGGGGAAAGGGACGACAGTAATGAAGGAACCAGTAGCCTTAAAACCTTCAATCACGCTGAGGGTGATTTGAACGTTGTGATTTTACCTTGGGTATGAAATACCCCCCTATAGTGGAGTCTTTGCTGGCCATTTTAGGGAAGCCCAATGGGACGATGTTTCCCAACCGCTGGGTTTCATGGATGACAGCTTCCGTGTAGGGCATGTTGGGTCTGTCGGACATGTTGGGCTGCCGCGACTGTCCAATCACGCTGTCTATCTCAGCCTGGACCTTCTCTGTGGGGTGGAACAGACTCTGAGATTCAAATAATGTAGCTTAACACGCACACCAAGGAATGCTGTCATGAATTGCATTTACAAATGAGCAATGAGATGGTAGTTGGACTGTTTTCACCTTGAATCTCTGGGTAGTTCATCATGTAGACCAGGGCCCAGCGTAAAGTAGTGGCTGCAGACTCTGTTCCAGCCTCAATCAGGTCCAGGATGCACTCCACCAGTGACTCAATGTTGAAGCCAGCTTTAGGGTCCTCCATCCTCTACAGTGGGAAACAACAGGGGTCATGGGATGTGACCTTCCAGTGTCCTCACAGTGCACTTCCATCTCTATCCAAAATGGGTGAGTACCTGGCCGATCTCCGTCAGGTACGTGTCGATGAAATCTCGGGGATCCTCGGGGTCCCAGTCCTTCTGGTGCGCCTCCACCTCCTTCTCTAGGAAGTTGATGATTTGGCGGTAGTTGGCGTGGATGGTGTGATGTGGTCCTGGCAGGTAACTGAAGAGGCCGGGGAAAGCATCGTACAGCTGGTGGAAGGATAAACAGGCAGATTTGTTAGGATTTATTTAGCTGTTTACAAAATCCAAGGATGATGATTCACTGATGCGTCTCTGAGTCGAGATTTTTGACCTGAGCTCTTGCTGTGCCAGACAGTAGGACGGCTTCATTGTCCAAGCGCAGAATGTTCTGGAAGTTGTCGTCTCTGTAGTCAAAACGATGACCAAACACCACACAGGAGATCACGTTTCCCACAGCGTTTTTTAGAAAGTAATGTGGATTGAAAGGCATTCCTGGAAGTACAATCACAGCAGGACAGAACTTTGGACCAGTTGGTACATTACATTTACATTTAGTCATTTAGCAGACGCTCTTATCCAGAGCGACTTACAGTAAGTACAGGGACATTCTCCCAGAGGCAAGTAGGGTAAAGTGCCTTGCCCAAGGACACAACATAACATGGCATGGCCGGGAATACCTTGTTTTTCTTGAAACGCCTCACAGAGGAAGGTTCTCTCCTGTTCAATGTTTTTCTCCAAGGTCTTCTTCCCCCCGCCAAACTGACGCAGGTGGGTGTTGGCAAACTTCCTCTGCATCTTCCACACATAGCCATTGCTTAAAGATATGCCTGGACCAATGAGAAAAGAGCATGAAGTCAGATATTGGTGAACAACTAGCCAGCCTGACGCCATTGCAAGTGACTAAAATTAAACCCTACTTTTTCAACTTTGACAACATGAATTGAGTGTTTAGTCGTTGCCACATGCTCACCGATTCCTTTGAAGACAACATGGAACAACGGGATGATGGGGCGATCAGCAAAGCTGTCCAGCTGATTCACCAGAGCTTCCTTCACCATCTTGTAGCTGGACACAATCACAACCCTCTCACTTCCCCTCCTCAAGCTGAACACAGGCCCGTACTCCTCAGACAGCTTGTGGGGAAACACACCATCAGAAACACTGGAGGTCTGGAGGAACTGCTGCACAGCCACATTTAAACAACAATCTCTTCAGTGCTTCTCTCCTTTCTGCAAACCTTTGTCATGGTCTTGAAGTCCACTCCCGTGAAGACATTTCCCAGGAACGGTAGGGGTCGGGGTCCGGGAGGGAAGTTGGGTGGAATCCTGTTTCTGACCATATCCGCCACCAGCAGAAAGACTGAGATGAACACCAGCCAGCCTGTCAGGTCCAGGAACTCAAAGACCTTGTAAATAATCATGCTTTACTGCAAGACCCCCGGTTAAGGATGAATGTTGCTGCAGACTGTCCTGCTGCTACCCTGCCTGCTGGTCTGGTTCTGGTCCTGAAGCTCGATGCAGAAGCACGTCTGCTCTCTGCAGCTACTCTCCCTACACTGCCAGAGGGGATTCCAGGAATTATGTGTTTTGCCAGAACGATCAGGGGAGAGAGGGAGGGAGGAGGGGAGGGGCAGTTAGTTTGAGAGGCCCCAACTAGACATTCTTCTCATTTTAAACGACTATACAATTGGCTGGTTATCAGTAGTACCCATTAATCTTGCAAAATAATCATCATTTTAATCTCTGGATTGACTCTCCGGCCCTCTTTTCTGAGGGAAGAAGCAGTTCATCCCGCGTATTGATTCAGAGCGTGCACGGAGAGAGGGGGCTATTTACAGACCGGTCAGTGGTAGTAAGAGAGAGAGAACGCGAGCGGGGCAAGAAGGGGCTGAGAGAATCTATGCGCTGCACGCAGCTATACACTTTCCTTTGCCATGTTAAACAGTAAAACAAATTTAAAAAAAAAAATAATAATTGTGCTGGGCCGCCACAAATAAATCAATGTATGGGAAACACTGACATAGCAATAATTATAATAACAACTTTGTACTCTTGTTACAGCCGCCACGCTAACCCATACTGTCTTTTTGCAGCTGCAATGGTAACCCATACTGTCTTGTTACAGCTGCCATGGTAACAGTGCAGTGGTGCGCAGCACTTCAGAGGATCCTTTATTTCAACCTGTGTAGGTTTTTTGTCAACTTTATATATATATTTTTCCCCACACTACTGAAGCTAAATATCAACACTGCTGGTGTTTTGCTAAAAGTTTGCTGATTATTAGCTCTTTGTGATGTGGCACTGGTGGGGTTTCCCCCCTAAACGGCTCTTTGAAGAATGTGATGGAAATGGAAACTAAATCAGTCCTCTACCGCGCTATGCTGGTTCTCACAGACTGTGCCACACGAGGTGCAGTTTGAACACGTAAGGTTTTACTCATCTATCGGGTCAGAATTACACTAAAACATGAAAGGTTTCACTCATCTATCTGGTCAGAATTACACTAAAACATGAAAGGTTTTTAATCTTTGTTTTGTGCCACTGTCAGATGCTATGCCCGGTGTCTTTCATAACAAACATCAACGCTGTTGTGTTCTCTTTTTATATATCTGCTGCAGTTCAGGTGTAGCAGAATAACCAGGGGTCAGGAGAGGTAAGGAAACAGATATATTTGTATTACAAAAAATATATCTTTGACTTTTAAAATTTTAATAGTGATTCTCCATGAACTGGATGCAGGTCGACCTCTTGTGTTTGCATATCCGTCTCCATGACTCCGCTGACGAGCCAAATCCAGGATTTGGAAGGTTCTGGTAGGTGATATCTGCAGAGTATGTCATCTCACAATTGAACATTTTGTGACAAAAGAGAGACAATATGAAGCCCCTGTAGCACCCTGAGTCTCTGTGGTAAAGCTGTGGTGGTTACTGAAGTGGGACACCTCATGTTTAAAACATCTGTACTTGCTGAAATGTCTCAAATCTAGGTCGCTGACACATTTTGAGTTTGGAACATATGTCAGCGCTCAGAGTCATCTGGCTCACAGGCTGTTTAGTCAGCTTAGCTTCACAGTAACTGAATAAGATACTGATCACATTACTCACTCTCAATGAAGAGGAACATGTTATTTTCTTCTTAACAGGATATTAAAAAATATCTGATATATCTGACGACGCGTTGTGAAATAAGGATGATCCTTTACTGAGGTAAGACTACGTTAAAATACGTTTATTCGTACCATTTCACTACAAACTTTGATGGCTGTCATGTATGATAGACAGTGCTGAATTGGCTGGGGCACCAGTATGATCTGTGAATACCTTTCCATATGTTAGCTGTGGTGTAAGAAGATTATTTAGAGGATCACTGTCTCTCTCTCATCATGGAGAGCCAGTCGCTTCACTGGAAATGGGAGTGGGAGATGGCGATGCTAGAACTGTAGAACTGTGCTACGTCAGTTTGCGAGTTCGAAGACCGAAGCACAATCTGGATATGTTTGGTTGATGACCAGGTAAGGTCAACTCTCTTGGGGTCAGATGGCTGAGCGGTTAGTGAGTCGGGCTATTAATCAGAAGTTTGCCGGTTCGATTCCCGGCTGTGAAAAATGACGTTGTGTCCTTGGGCAAGGCACTTCACCCTACTTTCCTCGGGGAGAATGTCCCTGTACTTGCTGTAAGTCGCTCTGGATAAGAGCGTCTGCTAAATGACTAAATGTAAATGTCTCAAAAGACAGCTTACAGGAGGCTCAGACCAGAGTGCCGTTGATCCTCTGTAATCAGACATCCAGAAGAAGCAAGCATACAGAAATGTTCAATTCTAGTCAACATGCAGAAGTTGTGGTCAGTGAAGGCTGATCCTGACCTCCCTGTTGAAGAGACAGAAAGGTTGTCTTCGGCAGGTGAAACACTTCCCGCCGTAAGACAAGACAGGTGAGATGAGTTCCCAGAGAGAACCCTGGTCTGTCACCTGGCTCCTGCACTTCTCTGCCTGCTGTGAGTACACAGGTTACTACATAACAATACAAAATAATGAATAAATACAATTATATAAAGTGTGCTTGTGTATTGTGGGGATTGTGCTGGAGTTGGCGGGGGGACTGTGCTGGTTGGAGTTCTCTGCGGCGCTAAACCAGAACACACCCAGTGTGTTCACTGGTGTCAGGTCCGCCTGGCTCGCGGGCGTTGCCTCTGACAACTGACTTGTTGTTGTTGTTGTTGTTGTCGTCTGAGTCAGGTTCTCTCCTGGTGTCTTCTGAGATGTTGCCCCTGATTACCTGTCCGGGCTCGTTAACGGTTCTCCCGGAAGCCAAGTTCCTCGCGGGCTCCAACCTCACGGTCTACTGCCACTACGCACACGCCAGCTGCCACCACGATAAGTTGGTGCATCTCTGTTCTAATCTCTGTTCCAGGGGCGTCCTGGTCCTTTGGGTGCACTGTCCTGTATGTACCAGACATTTCCCTGCTCCAACATCTACAACATACAGCACAGCGTACCCTTAGGACCAGGGTTGAACAACACTGCTCTACTCATTCAGCTTGATTTGTACGTCCCACTTAGACTTAAAACATGTTTATATCCTCCAGCACAGGACATATAGACAACACATAACTGATTTGTGGTCGTCGGGTATCTATTTCACCCATGGTCGTCATGGAACGTGTGTGTGTGGGTAACCAGGGTGGTGTTGTGTGGTCAGGTTCATCCTGGAGCTGGATGGAGTGGCCCAACAGGAGGAGTTGACGGAGAACTGCAGCAGCGCGTTGTTCCATCTGACCGAGGTCTACGGCTCCTCCCTGGTCTGCAGGCTGCAGAAGAGAAAGCATATGTTTCAGACCATCTGCGGCATGGACCTGTACCCTCAATGTGAGAACCACGATTCCCAAGATGCTTTGGGTTTCCGCAGGTTCAAAGTGGACCTGAGATACTTTGACCACATTTTTTCTTTGTTCTTCATGGTGATCTGATCGTGCGATGTTGTGTTCAGTTTGAGGTTCCTCGTTGTGGTCTGGTCATGCGCACATATACTCACGCAAGTACACACACACACACACAGACACGCACACACAGACACACTCGCTCAGTGACTTATTTCCTGCCTGTGTCAGTGCGTCTTGTCCCTGGTGTGTCATCTGACCTGGTTTTCGGGGAAAGCATCTCACGGCTGCACTGTCTGCTGCAGACCCAGACGCCCCAGGCATCGTGAGCGTCCTGTTTGCCAACGACTCCACATCAGCAGAGGTGCTCTGGACGTCCCCCCGCACTTCTCCGCTACAGGCCGCACACCTCAGATTCAGGAAACGCAATGGCTCCTGGGTAAGTGAGTTGTACACTTTGAAGCCGTCCTGTAGTTCCCGGTGTGGTTTAAGAGGACCAAGTGTCCTCTTATCCAGATCAGGAGGTCGCCGGTTCAAATCCCCCTCTAACGAAAGCGTTGTTGGTTTTGGCCTCAAACCAGGTGGAGAGACAGGCGACCGATCTCAGTAAACACAGCTTCATGATACAGGGTTTGGAGCAACAGACCGAGTATGAAATGCAGGTGAAAGTGTGTAGCTCCATACCTGTGACCACCTCCACCTCCACCTCCAGGCCTGTGTGCAGCAGCTGGAGCTCATCGTTCAGCCAGACGAGCCCTGTAGCAGGTGAGCCCTATAGCAGGTGAACCCTGTAGCAGGTGAGCCCTGTAGCAGGTGAGCTCTGTAGCAGGTGAGCTCTGTAGCAGGTGAGCCCTGTAGCAGGTGAGCCCTGTAGCAGGTGAGCCCTGTAGCAGGTGAGCCCTGTAGCAGGTGAGCCCTGTAGCAGGTGAGCCCTGTAGCAGGTGAGCCCTGTAGCAGGTGAGCCCTGTAGCAGGTGAGCCCTGTAGCAGGTGAGCCCTGTAGCAGGTGAGCTCTGTAGCAGGTGAGCCCTGTAGCAGGTGAGCCCTGTAGCAAACGAGGTCTCGGCTCTGCTTTGTACCAGACCTGATTGAGATAAGAATCTCATCATGGTCACACTTTACAGTAACACTTTACATTAGCTACTCTTAACTACAGTGGTGCTAGTTTGTACTTCAACCACCATAAATATTCCCTCCTCCGACCGTCTCTGGAAGAGGGCATCCCTCACTGACCTGCCCCTCCCAAACCTTTCGTACATTTCCCCTCCCCCCCCCCCGGCAGTGTCTCCTTGTCTTCCTTGAGGGTTTAGGTTGTTCTAGGTGCCGTTCTATGGGCGTGCGTGTAGACCTCCGTGACAGTGCTGGTAAGAAGGGCTGTAGAAACAGGATGTGATGCGATAAAAAGCGGGTTCCGGGGTGAGATGTGAAGACTGCGGGGTGTTTCCAGGGCCCAGCCAGAAACCAGACGCGTGGAGAGTGGTGCTGCCCCTGGAGAAGGACGGCACTCGGACCGTGATAGTGATGTGGAAGGTAGGGAAGTGTGTGTGTCGGATGGGTGTGTGTGTGTGTCGGATGGGGGTGTGCGTGTAGAAGGTAGGGGTGTGTCGCCTGCCGTTGTGAAGGAGCTCCCTCTAGCGTTGTGTGGAGGTACTGCAACAACTTCTCTGTACATCAGAAACACAAGATCCACCTGTCCTGGTGCACCCTGGAAGACAGCTCACCTCCCTCCCTCTCCCCCTCCCTCCCTCGCCCCCTCCCCCCCTCCCTCCCTCCTCACTCCCTTCCTCCCTCGCCCCCAGCACCCAGGACAGCGAGGCGGCCCGGTGTGGCACGAGCTGGCGTACCTGGAGCACGGAGACACACAGAGGGTTCACTGTGCTGCCAGGACCACCCAGCACTCTCTCCTCCTCTCACCTGAGGTGACGGCTCTGGAAGTCACCGCCCTCACCTCCCACGGCAGGTCCCCAACTGCCACCATCTACCTGAACCGCACAGGTACACACGCACACTCCCGGTAGCAACCAGTCTTCAACTCAGCACACTGAATGCTGCTGTGTGCGGCAGCTAACACGTGTTACAGACTGTAACTGGCCTGATGTCTGGTCCGGTCTCCTGTAGTTCTGCCTGCTCAGGCGCTGACACACCTGGCTGGTGCAAACGGCTCTGTGGTCCTGTCCTGGACCGAGGCTGGGGCCAGGGCCGAGGCTGGGGTTGTTCTGCTGGGCTATGTGGTGGAGTGGAGGTCTGGGTCAGGAGTCCCGGGCTGGCAGAGAGTCTCCAGGGAGCAGAGGAGCACCTCCATCACTGGTACATAACACCTCCATCACTGGTACATAACACCTCCATCACAGGCACACACCTCAGACAGGTACAGCTACATCTTACTTTTCTAACAGACACTTTTATCCAAAGCAACATACAAATGGTGCATGTAGAAAGTACAGAAGATCAAAGATTAGGAGAGCAAAGTATCGAACAGTATCCAGGAGCAGTCTGTGTTTACACTGGCTGAGGGGAAGCCTCAGAGAACACCAGCGTTGTATAGAGGCAGAACGCAGTTCTCTCTCTCAACCACCAGAGGCAGCAGAGCAACACTAAGGCTCTGAAGGCTGCAGTTTGAGTTGGGAGAGGACAGGAAGTGTGATGCTGTGTGCTGTTGTTTCAGGCCTGGACGCGGGGGTGAGCTACCAGGTGTCCCTCCACGCTGAGACCAGCAGGGGGGGTTGTGAGCTGGCCTCCCGCCTGGTCTACTCCAGACAGCAGAGTAAGAACCAGGCCCAGCCAGTCAGAGACATCATGTCGTTGTAGTAGCAGACGCTCATGCTCTTTGTATAAGTAGCGCTGCTACACCTGTCTGTGTCCCATCCTCACCTCTATGTCTGACATGTTTGTGTGTGTGTGTATCTGACGTGTGTGTGTGTGTACCTGACGTGTGTGTGTGTGTGTATCTGACGTGTGTGTGTGTGTGTATCTGACGTGTGTGTGTATCTGTCGTGTATGTCTGCTCCAGAGCCCCTGGCAGGGCCGAGGGCCAGGGTGGTGTCTCGCCAGGCAGGGGAGGTGGTGATCGCCTGGGAGGAGCTGGCTCTGGAGGAGCAGAGAGGCGTCATCACACACTACTCCATCTACCTCCGCGCCCTGGGAGCCCTGCACATGGGTCAGCATACTCGTGTGTGTGTGGGGGGGGGTCTGTGTGTGTGTGTCTCCACGTGTGTGTGGGATGGAACAGTTGTATAAAATGCGTGTGAATACTTTTTGTTTTCTCTTCTCTTACGTAATGGGAGGAATCCACCTGCCTGCTCATCACACCCACAGACCACAGAGCAGCGATAGACGTGCTCTCCAGCCATTAAAGAAGAGAGAATAAGAGAGAGAACGAGAGAGCGACAGAGAGAGAGAGAGAGAGAGAGAGAGAGAGAGAGAGAGAGAGAGAGAGAGAGAGAGAGAGAGAGAGAGAGAGAGAGAGAGAGAGAGAGAGAGAGAGAGAGAGAGAGAGAGAGAGAGAGAGAGAGAGAGAGAGAGAGAGAGAGAGAGAGAGAGAGAGAGAGAGAGAGAGAGAGAGAGAGAGAGAGAGAGAGAGAACTTCTTCAGGTGACGCATGGATCTGACACAGGGAGTGAGAGAGAGGGAGAGAGAGAGACACAGACACAGGGAGTGAGAGAGAGAGAGAGACACAGACACAGGGAGTGAGAGAGAGAGAGAGAGAGAGACACAGACACAGGGAGTGAGAGAGAGAGAGAGAGAGAGAGACACAGACACAGGGAGTGAGAGAGAGAGAGAGAGACACAGATACAGGGAGTGAGAGAGAGAGACACAGACACAGACACAGGGAGTGAGAGACACAGGGAGTGAGAGACACAGGGAGTGAGAGACACAGGGAGACAGAGAGAGAGAACTTCTTCAGGTGACGCATGGATCTGACTAAAACAGCAGAGTAACAAGTAGGTTGGTGGTTAGAATGAGACAGTGCTACGCGGTACAGTCAGATAATCCTGATAAGGAATCAGCAAAGGTTCAACAAGACAACTAGCCAGGTGTGTCTTCAGAGAGGTTTCATGCAAAAGTTTCTACTGAGTTCCGTCTGTGGAGAACGACCTAGCAAAGGCGGTTTCACATCCTGCAGACTGCAGGCCTCTCGATCCTGTGTCTTGGTTAGAAACAGGTTCAGAGCAGAAATTCAACTCTTGTTCTGTAAGTTTAGCTGCGATGCTTAGCGGTTCACATTTACAAGTATTTGATGAATAAGGGACTATTCTTAACCCCCACCCCCCCACTCCCATGACCTCACAGGAAGCTGGAGAGACGACACAACAAACACGATCAAGCTACAAACTGCTGCTACTCAGCATGCTTCACGCTCTCATCCAGAGAGCTCTCCTGTACTCTCTGTTCCTCTAGAACGTTCTGCTGTACTCTGTTCCACCAGCCTTCTAAATAGTTACCAACACCATATTCTACATGGTTAGAAATAGGAAGTGTTAAATGTGTGTGTGTAATGTGGTTGTGTGTCATGAAGTGTTTGTGTAAGTTGCTAAGTGTGTGTTAAGTTTGTGTGTGTGTGTGTGTGTGGCATCACACTTCCTGTCCTCTCCCAACTCAAAGGGAGTCAGGTGGCTGAGCGGTTAGGGAATCGGGCTCGTAATCTGAAGGTTGCCAGTTCGATTCCCGGCCGCGTCAAATGACGTTGTGTCCTTGGGCAAGGCACTTCACCCTACTTGCCTCGGGGGAATGTCCCTGTACTTACTGTAAGTCACTCTGGATAAGAGCGTCTGCTAAATGACGAAATGTAAATGTAATGTAAATGTGTGTGCGCAGACACCGTGCTATCTGGGGGACCCAGGCAACTCCGGCTTGTCTGTCCCGAGGTCTACGTCTCCATATCCGTCTCCGCCTCCACCTCCGCCGGGGAGGGCCCCCCGGGGCCCTTGGTGTCCTCCCAGCCCCCCGCTCCTGCAGGTTAGTGCCCTCTCTGTGGGTGTTTCTCTGTGGATGTTTCTCTGTGGGTGTTTCTGATCTCTCCCGTGGTCCTCCAGTCAGTGTGGTGATTTGGATCGTGAGCTCGGCCACCCTTCTCATGGTCCTCCTGGTGAATCTTCTCTTCTGCAGATACATCAGAATGAGGTACCCTGCCTATGTTATTAAGAGCAAACTACACCTATGTTATTAAGAGGTCCGTTTTAAATGTCAGATCAAACACACAGTACTGGGATTAGCAGTGCATGACTATTTTAACTGCAGTGCAACAATGACGTCTCAATGTCACATGTGTTGAGCCTACATGCATGGAACCCAAACAGCTGTGTTCCTCTGCAGGGTGAAACACACATGCATGACCTTCGGACCAGCCTGTCTGGTGGAATCTCCCCCCCAGCCGGACAACAGCAACGCGATCAAGCTGCTCCTGGTAAACTTCATGTTCACGGCCACGTGACTTCTCTCCCCGAAAGAACGTTCCCTTTAAGCCGTGTACTATGACAGCTCCCTCACCCACCACCTCATCAGGATAAAACGACATGCCGTGATTAACGTGGACGATACGTGCGTTCAGCTCCTTTTCTATATGCCTTCTATAGACTTCATTGGTTATAAAAACGGAGTTTGAACTACATCAAACTGGCTTTATGGAACCGAATCAGCTGGAAATGAGTCTGACCAACTGACACAAGCCTCGCTTATTTGGCAAACTGGCTTCATGGAACGAGCTTCTGGTTCCTTCTCATCCCCTGGTTCAATAATAATAACAACAACAACAGCAGGTTACAGAGAAGACAAGTCTCAGGGGAGAGAAACGAATCATTTCCACTGTGTGTAAATACACTAGTGTAAACACCACTCTATAAATAACTACCAGTGAGCCAATAGTCTGTTTTGATGCATTCAGCTTTCACTCTGACAATCTGCACCCATTACTTGGTGTCTGTGTGTGTGCGCTAGTCCCCTAGGTGTCTGTGCGCTAGTGTCTCAAGTGTGTGTGTGTGTGCTAGTCCCCTAGGTGCCTGTGTGTGTGTGTGTGTGTGTGTGTGTGCTAGTCTCTGACGTGTGTCCCGCTCCCCAGGAGGTGCAGCAGCAGGAGGAGCAGCAGGAGGAGGTGCAGCAGCAGGAGGAGGTGCAGCAGCAGGAGGTGGAGCAGGCGTCGTGGTCCAGACACAGTGACCCTGTGCTGTGCCTCATCGAGGAGGTGTCCCAGGAGGAGAGGGAGGAGGTGTACCCAGTCATCCACATGGAGCACCCCCTCACCCGGCCCAGCCGGGACCCCGGTGGGGGGACGGAGATCCAGGGAGGACCCACAGAGGGTCTGTCTCCTCAGACAGGCTACAAACCCCAGACCTCCACCCCAGCTCCCCCGCAGGAGCCCGAGGGAGAGGAGGAGGAGGCGAGGGAGGAGAGGCAGGAGGAGGAGAGGATGAGTGCACCGTGTTGGGAGGGTTCTGTCAGAGACCTTGAGCTGCCTGGAGGACTGCTGGGGGCGTGGCTCTGTGACGTGGCCCTGGGGCTCTCTGCCTCTCCCGTTCAGGCTCAGACTTCCGCGGGGTGTCCCCTCTCCCCCGTCTCTCCCCAGATGACCAGCCTCTTCCCTGGGGAGGCGTGGCGGGGAGGCGGTGGGTACCAGCCGGGAGCACAGCAGGGGTCTGGAGGTCAGGGTGGAGGTGAGGGTGGAGGTGAGGGTGGAGGTGAGGGTGGGGGTCAGGGTGGAGGTCAGGGTGGAGGTCAGGGTGGAGGTCAGGGTGGAGGTCAGGGTGGAGGTCAGGGTGGAGGTGAGGGTGGAGGTGAGGGTGGGGGTCAGGGTGGAGGTCAGGGTGGAGGTCAGGGTGGAGGTCAGGGTGGAGGTCAGGGTGGAGGTGAGGGTGGGGGTCAGGGTGGAGGTCAGGGTGGAGGTCAGGGTGGAGGTCAGGGTGGGCTGGAGTTTCTAGAAGAGAACGGGAACCTCTGGTCCCAGCGGCAGGTTGAAGCCTGTGGCTACTTCCCCCAAACAGACGGTCTGATCAACACTTCCTGACCAGCGTAACCGATGGCGATGGGTCTAGCTCTGTGGAAGTCTGTCCGGAAGAAACACTGTGTGTTTTCATATTCACGTCAAGAGTTCAAATCCAAACCACTGAATGTATTTGTGGGTTTTACTGAAAGGAAGAACAGGCATGAATGAATAAGTGGGTCAGTGAGAGTGATATTGTCGAGTGATACTGTTGTGCCCCATCTGTGCTGTGAGGCGTGTGCAAGTACGGTAAACAGAAAGTGTCTCGGGAGTCAGGTGGCTGAGTGGTTAGGGAATTGGGCTAGTAATCTGAAGGTTGCCAGTTCGATTCCCGGCCGTGCAAAGTGACGTTGTGTCCTTGGGCAAGGCACTTCACCCTACTTGCCTCGGGGGGAATGTCCCTGTACTTACTGTAAGTCGCTCTGGATAAGAGCGTCTGCTAAATGACTAAATGTAAATGTCTCAGTAGTGAACCAAGATTGAGGCTCCTCTGTTCTGCTGGGAGCCAAGACAGGCATGCCTGCTGTGAGAAGCCTTTGTTGACACTGAGAGAAGCTTCTCACTTCCTCTTTAAAACGTTAGGGGTCTGACATCTTGGTTCAGACGTCTGCTGATTTGGACAGGAGCACAAACGACTGCTGTGGGCTGTGTTTAAAACACTGTTTAGAAGGCTTTAGGTGTCATCCTAAACTGTTAAAAGGACTTGATGTGTAAAATTCATAACCAGCAAGGTGGCAGGACTGAGGGGAAGCACCCGCTGTTTCCTCCTTACGTGGGACGTGAGTGTGTGTGTGTGTGTGTGTGTGTGTGTGTGTGTGTGGGGGAGGTTATGTGTGTGTGTGTGGGGGGGAAGGTGTGTGTGTAGCCTTTGTATGTATGTGTGTTCAGTTAAATGATTAAACTGTCGTAGCCTCAGTTTCCATGTACAGTTGGTATTACTCGAAATTCGAAACTTTCTGAAACTTGTTTTAGGCCATGCCTACGCTTAGTAATCACAACAACCGAACTAACCTTGATTGGTGTTTTCATCACACTTATTAATGGTTACAGGTAGCAGAGATGGCAAGGATACACAAATATTTCACTCAAGTAGAAGTAAATTACTGATACCAAAAAATCTTCTTAATAAGTACAGTGATAAAATATTTGTACTTCATTACTTCCCATCTCTGCAACAGTGTAACAAGTGTAATGACAGTATAAAAACAGCAACAGTGTAATAACAACATAATAAACGTGTAATAACTGAGTAAAAACAAGTGTCAAGGGTGTATTAACATAATAACGGTGTAACAACAGTGTAACAATAGAACAGTGTAATGAGTGTAAAAACAGTGTAACAGTGTAATAACATAATAAACGTGTAATGCCAGAGTAAAAAACTGTAAACGGTGTAATAACAATGTACAAACAGTGTAAAAACATAACAGTAGGCCCAGAACTACAGTGTAATAATGTAAAAATTAGTGTAATTAGTGTAATAACATAATAACAATGTAACTGTAGAAACAGCTGATTACACTTTTTCACTCAAAGTAAAGAAATGTGGGCTCTTACATATACTTAAATAAAAAGTAACCATTACTACTACCTGTTTTAGTGTCACTGGATTTGGTCACAAATGTCATCTTGCACATAGTGCACTCCTCCAGTCGAAACCATGCGGGTGCGAGCTGTCACCTCAGCCACACACGCGAGCTGAGCGGTGCTGGGCGGACTTCAAGAGAAACGGACAGCGATGTGGAAACGGAAGGTTTTAATGTGATATTTTTAAGCCTGTCCAATGTTATCGTGGTGACGATAAGCGAAAACTATGGCGCGATAATTGCATGAGAGCCTGAGTGAGTACCGTTTTCCGCCTTTTCCCAACTGTACAATGCTTGTCGGAAGTCGGTTAAATATTCCTGTTGAAATGTATTGCACTTTTGTTGTCTTTCTGATTCAGCAGTTCTATTCGGAACGGACATTTGGCTTTTGTCTTACTGAAATATTCTTCAGAAGTTATTGTGTGTATGAATCTGTTCCTAGTAAATAAGAGTAATTCTTATTGTAAAATAGAGTGACTATTTGAGCATGTGCACCCTTGCAACTAATGTCCCAACAAAAGATAATTTTTCTTTAGGTCTGTCTGGGCCGTAGTTTTAGAGTTCTGTTTTACATTAAATCAGTTTTGTAAATGTGCGACGTGTGTGTGGTCTGTGCGGTGCTCCAGGTGCTCCAGGGTGCCCACCAGAGCTGAAATGTGTCGCCTGACCTGGGCACGGTTATTACCCGTTCTCCTGATGTTGGGGGTTCATTTTGGAGTCTGTTTAGGTAAGTTATGCATGATGCCCATTAAAACCATCACAGAAACATAGGCTTACAGCACATTCTCTTTACTATATACATTCTGCATCGTGAATGTAAAGAATGAATGTAAAATGTATGTAGTGGATGTATAGAATGACTGTAGAAAGTATTAGGAGTTCAGAATGTTCTCCTGTCATGATCATTATTAGCGAGTCAGGTGGCTGAGCGGTTAGGGAATGGGTCTAGTTATCTGAAGGTTGCCAGTTCGATTCCCGGCCCTGCAAAATGGCGTTGTGTCCTTGGGCAAGGCACTTCACCCTACTTGCCTCGGGGGGAATGTCCCTGTACTTACTGTAAGTCGCTCTGGATAAGAGCGTCTGCTAAATGTGACATGTCATTATAACACCCCTTCTATTGTTGCACAGATATTTGAGGGACATTCACCATCTGAAATGGGATATATTGATCACATTCTGGAAATCACTACTTAAGTGTACTATAATGCCAGACAGTTTTATCTCTGGCATGCATCTGAGATGTGCTAAATGCCTTCAATGCTACAAATGGTATCAACTCTGTCTTACTTTCCACTTCCTGTAAAGCACTCACTTCCTGTAAAGCACTCACATACTGAATGAGTCAATTGGTCACTTAGTCAGACCCTGCCTAGGGATTAATTAGCTAATCAAATAAATGCATATGAAGGAACTGCACAGTGAGTGTATAGATAGCTGTCTGGGGTCGTGATCGGATGATGCAGTGAACCTCCGGAACATTCTGAGCCCGTTTGAAAGCTCGCGCAAGCGTTGCTGGGGGTGTTGACCTGCTGGTTGCTGTGTGCAGGCAGGAAGCCGTGCGTGGCGTTCTCCAGCGCCCCCACCACGCTGCCTCGGGGGTCCAGCTTCCAGGTGTTCTGCACCTTTCCTCCGGGCTGCAGCCCCATGAGGATGCAGGACCAGGCCCCGGCGCAGCACAACGCCACTACCCTGGTCCTGAACGTGACGAGGATCCAGAGGGACAGCATCTACAGCTGCCGCTGTGGGAACATGCTGGAGCCCTGCGGCCTGGACGTGTACACCGGGTGTAAGTCTGCCCGCCTGCCTCGGCCTGCCTCGACCCGGCTCCACTCATCAGTTTCACTTTGTCCACAGCCATGGACGGGCAGTACATGTAGGATGCGGCGGATCTTTATAACGGTACCTGCTTCCTGCCCTGACTTGTGTTACAGACCCACCAGCCGTTCCTGAGGAGCTGAGCTGCTTCCAGGACGGGCCTGGAGGAGAGGTGTGGTGTTCCTGGAAGAGAGGAAGAGAAACGCATCTCCTGACCAACTGGATGCTGTGGTGAGAACAGGAACAAGCTGCAGGCGGAGCTTGTATTCGCAACACAGCTGTTCAGCCGTAAAACCATTGAATCATAATAATAATTGGAAAAGGTAGAAACACAATAGGTGCCTATGCAGCTTTGCAAACACAAGATGTCAAATCAAACCTATAGAATGTAAGCAACACTGACGAGGTGTTTCCGTGGTTACCCAGGGTGAGGCGTGGATCTGGCGTCCCCGTGGTATCCTACCGAGGCAATGGGTCTGGTTCTGCCTGGGTCCCTGAGCCTGGCCCGGACAGCTCTGTGTTCTCAGTGTGGGTCAACGCCTCCAACAAGCTGGGATCCAACCTGTCCACAACCCTCAACTTCACCTTGAGGGACATCGGTACGAAACCCCCCGTGGCTCAGCCCTGGTGGACATGAGTCCCGGGCCTCTCTGAAATTGACATTTGAGCCTGAAAGTGAACGCATGTTTGCAGTCTAACACCCCCCCCCCCCCCCCCTCCTGTGGTGCGGTAGTGAGACCCCGCCCCCCTGTCCTCAGCGCTGCAGACTGCTCCTCCAGAAGCTGTGTGCTGAGGCTGGAGGGCTCGCGGGCAGAGATGCAGGCTCAGTACCGAACAGCAGGCCAGCGCTGGACCCCCTGCCCCCTCTCTGGAAGGGTTCCCCAGGGAAAGGGGTGTACTAGACCACAGGTAGGGTTCTAGTCCACAGGTAGGGTTCTAGTCCACAGGTAGGGTTCTAGACCACAGGTAGGGTTCTAGTCCACAGGTAGGGTTCTAGTCCACAGGTAGGGTTCTAGTCCACAGGTAGGGTTCTAGACCACAGGTAGGGTTCTAGTCCACAGGTAGGGTTCTAGTCCACAGGTAGGGTTCTAGACCACAGGTAGGGTTCTAGTCCACAGGTAGGGTTCTAGTCCACAGGTAGGGTTCTAGTCCACAGGTAGGGTTCTAGACCACAGGTAGGGTTCTAGTCCACAGGTAGGGTTCTAGTCCACAGGTAGGGTTCTAGACCACAGGTAGGGTTCTAGTCCACAGGTAGGGTTCTAGTCCACAGGTAGGGTTCTAGTCCACAGGTAGGGTTCTAGTCCACAGGTAGGGTTCTAGACCACAGGTAGGGTTCTAGTCCACAGGTAGGGTTCTAGTCCACAGGTACAGCAGGTTTCAGCCCTTGCTGCCTTTTTATTTGGGTGGCAGGTGTGACTGACCCCTATCCCCGCCCCTCTCTGCAGCCCTGCACCTCTCTGCAGCCCTACAGGTTGGATGACCTGCAGCCCTACCAACGTTATGACTTCCGGGTCAGAATCAGGTTCAGGACTGTCTTCTGGAGTGAGTGGAGCGATCCGATCTCCAACACCACAGATGATGACGGTGGGCAAACACACACACACACACTACTGCCCGTAGCACACACACACACGACTGCACGTAGCACACACACACACGACTGCACGTAGCACACACACACACACACGACTGCACGTAGCACACACACACACACACGACTGCACACATGCTGTTCAGGGTTCAGGAGCAAGACTGTTTCTGTGTGAGTGATGAGTGATCTAGAGTAGAGATATGTGACCTCAGTGCTGCTGTTATCTGCTGCTGTGGCTCATTAACCCCACGGCCCAGATTAGCAGGATCGGTCAGATAAACACTCCACTAAACCAGACGGTCGGAGGTTCGAAATCTGCCCCTTACCCGTCTCTTTGGGTGAACACAACACAATAGCAACGGCTTACGTGGTGATACGTGTGTTGGGTCGGTTTAGCCCAGCAGCCAGCAGGAGAGACAGAAAACTAGATGAAATCACATTGTTTTGTCTAGTTCTTTTTACAAGCAATGTCACAGAGGGCTTCACATTAGCCGCACAGAGCTGCGTTCAGTAGAAATGGTGGAAGATAAGCTCTCCGATGTGTCGAGCAGTCTGAACAGGCCGAAACATCGGTGGGTCTGTGAACTCACATGGCAGCAGAACATCATGTTCTCGCCGAAAGACCAGCGACGGCTTTTCCTGTTGTTCAGACATCAAAGCAGTCAGGTGCTGTCCTTTATGACGAATCATTGTTTGGAAATGTCATCTAACGATACTAAGAAAAGTGATCCTATCTTCCTAACCCAGTCCTAGCCCAGCCCTAACCTAGGCCTAGCTCTAACCGTACCAGACCTAGCATGTCGTGTGAGTGTATGCACTGTGTGAGTGGTGTGTGTGTGTGACCGTGCCTACCCACCCCTCCCCTCCCGTGCCTCGTCACGCCACCCCCCCTCCCCCATGCCTAAACCCCCCCCCCTCCCCCATGCCTAAACCCCCCCCTCCCCCATGCCTAAACCCCCCCCCATCCCCCGTGCCACTCCACCCCCCCTCCCCATGCCTAAACCCCCCCCTCCCCCATGCCTAAACCCCCCCCTCCCCCATGCCTAAACCCCCCCCATCCCCCGTGCCACTCCACCCCCCCTCCCCCATGCCTAAACCCCCCCCTCCCCCATGCCTAACCCCCCCCCCATCCCCCGTGCCACTCCACCCCCCCTCCCCCATGCCTAAACCCCCCCCCATCCCCCGTGCCACTCCACCCCCCCTCCCCCATGCCTAAACCCCCCCCCATCCCCCGTGCCTCTCCATCCCCCCCCCATGCCTACCCCCTCCCCCATGCCTCGTCACGCTCCAGCCTGTGTGCTGGGGAGGAAACACTCACCACCCAACTTCCTGTGTGAGCTGCTGTGTCGTGTGTCTTCTCATGTGGAAGGAAGGCCCGGGGGGATTGGCTGTCCTTGTTGATGTCTTGATAATGTACTGGATTCAGTTAGCAGATGCTTTCAGCTACTGTTGAATGCTCTAACCACTGAGCTAAACCCTTCCCATGAACATAAATCAGTGGTTCAAAGCTTTAAGTCACTGAAACCTGCCTGTTTCTGCTGCTACTGACGTTGGAGACCTGTTTTAGGGTGGTCTGAAGGATGGTGCTGAAACTATGTTCATCCCTTCATCCCCTCATCCCCTCATTCCTTCATCCCCTCATCCCTCTCCTCTGTTCTACAGTTCCTGTCAAAGCTGTGGATGCGTGGTACACACTGGACGACCAGTCCCTCCATATACACTGGAAGGTGAGTGTCCACACACACACACACACACACACACACACACACACACAGGTAGAGAGTACATGTACACAGTATGATGTGAGATTGATGCAGTTAGCATTTAACCCCTAACAGAAACCCTGTAGACAGTAGGTGTGTGTGTGTGTGTGCATCTGAACTGGCTTCTGCTGCAGGCAGCAGTGCGCTCGTTGAAAGGTCAGACCGTGAACACATCTGAGGTGAACCTCAACCTGCGTGTGAATGTGTGTGTGTGTGTGGACAGTCACCTTCCAGTGTGGCTCAGAATGTGTGGCTCAGAATGAAACACAGACTAGTTGCAGTTTCCAAGAAAGCAGAGCGCTTAGAAGAACTGCCTCATCGCTCACAACCCCGCCCCTTCTATGCCACGTTCCCGTGGTTACTGAAGCCACACACCCCCTCCTCTCTCTGTGCCGCGTTGCTGTGGTAACGCTTGGTCCGCTGCTCTGGTTGCAGAGGCTGAGTGACCAGGAAGCCAGTGGGAGGGTCCTGTTCTACGAGGTCATAGTTCGCGACCAGAAGTTTTCTACCAACCCTTCCACCAATCATCTGTCAGTCCAGCGGAACTGCTTCCTTTCTGCCTGTGAGGTGACGGTCGTTGCTGGGAATTCCAGGGGGCGTTCCCCACCTGCTTCCCTCTCCATCAGAACTGCTGCAGGTGAGCCCACACCTCCATCCTCCCAGAACAACATGGAGTAGTGGCACAGCCCCCCACACGCGCCCCCCCCCCCACACACACGCCCCCCCCCCCCCCCCATCTCTAGCATGCTACACAGGAAGCAGTATGGATGTTGAGCATCGCTCCTCTCCCAGCCCCGCCCCCTCAGGATGTGTCGTGGCGGGTGGTGAGCAACTCCAGCGTCGCCCTCTTCTGGCGGAGGCCTGGCGGTGCAGGGGAGGTGCAGGGTTACCTGGTGGAGTGGTACCCTGCAGGAAGGAGGACCACGGATCTCAACTGGGTCAGACTGACCCCTGAACACAACCACACCACACTCACAGGTCTGTCTAACAAACTGTTTTTATTTATGATCTATGCCAGGGTCCTTCAATCCTGGTCCTCGAGGGCCGCTGTCCTGCATGTTCTAGATGTTTCACTGCTCCAACACATCTGATTCAAATGAATGGTCATTACCTGGCTTCCACAGAGCGTGATAACGACCCGTTCATTTGAATCAGATGTGCTGGAGCAGTGAAACATCTAGAACATGCAGGACAGCGGCCCTCGAAGACCAGGATTGGAGAACCTTGATCTATGCTCTCATAGCAGTGAGTGATGTGGGTTCCCTCCTCCCATAGACATCCGCCCGTACGGGTGCTACTCAGGAGCGGTGCTTGTGGAGTACGCAGGGTCGCCGGGCAAGGCAGGGTCGCTGGGCAGGGCGGGATTTGAAGCTGTCCACACCTGGGAGAAAGGTAAGAGGGGGGGGCGGAGCCAACAGTGGCCACAGCCTGTCTTGTATGGTTCCGTAACGTGAACCCTGGTTCCTCATCGCAGGTGCTCACAGCCTCTGCTTGTGTTCCTCAGTGCCGACAGCAGGCCCCAGTTTCAGAGAGCGTGTGGAGAGTGCCAAGGTGACCCTGAGTTTCCTGGGGATGCCTGACGGGCACAGTCAGGGGTGTGTCCTCCACTACAACGCCTGCGTGTCTCCATCCAGAGAGAAACAGAAGATTGTTTGCAGTATGGACTAACCCTACTCTACTGCACCCTACTGTACTGCACCCTACTGTACTGCACCCTACTCTACTGCACCCTACTGTACTGCACCCTACTGTACTGCACCCTACTCTACTGCACCCTACTTTACTGTACTGCACCCTACTGTACTGCACCCTACTCTACTGCACCCTACTCTACTGCACCCTACTTTACTGTACTGCACCCTACTGTACTGCACCCTACTTTACTGCACCCTACTTTACTGTACTGCACCCTACTGTACTGCACCCTACTCTACTGCACCCTACTTTACTGTACTGCACCCTACTGTACTGCACCCTACTGTACTGCACCCTACTCTACCCTGCTGTACTGTACTGCACCCTATTGTACTGCACCCTACTCTACTGCACCCTACTGTACTGCACCCTACTCTACTGCACCCTACTCTACTGCACCCTACTGTACTGCACCCTACTGTACTGCACCCTACTCTACTGCACCCTACTGTACTGCACCCTACTCTACTGCACCCTACTCTACTGCACCCTACTGTACTGCACCCTACTGTACTGCACCCTACTCTACTGCACCCTACTGTACTGCACCCTACTCTACTGTACTGCACCCTACTGTACTGCACCCTACTGTACTGCACCCTACTCTACTGTACTGCACCCTACTCTACTGCACCCTACTCTACTGCACCCTACTCTACTGCACCCTACTGTACTGCACCCTACTCTACTGCACCCTACTCTACTGCACCCTACTGTACTGCACCCTACTGTACTGCACCCTACTCTACTGCACCCTACTCTACTGCACCCTACTGTACTGCACCCTACTGTACTGCACCCTACTCTACTGCACCCTACTGTACTGCACCCTACTCTACTGTACTGCACCCTACTGTACTGCACCCTACTGTACTGCACCCTACTCTACTCTACTGCACCCTACTCTACTGTACTGCACCCTACTCTACTCTGCTGTCCCCTACTCTACTGTACTGCACCCTACTCTACTCTACTGCACCCTACTCTACTGTACTGCACCCTACTCTACTCTGCTGTCCCCTGCTCTGCTGTAGACTAGAGTCCTAGGCTAGAGTACCTGACCTGAGCATGTGTTGCAGGTGTTATCCCGGCGTGGAAGCAGCAGCACAGCCTGGACCTGCCCCCTGGACACACACTCTGGCTGACCGCCAGCACGGCCGCGGGGGAGGGGCCTCGGAGCAAGCCCATCATCAACAGGCAGCGTGAGGCTCCACCCAGACTCCTCCCCCGTCAATCCAGACTCCTCCCCCCCCCCTCTCTATCCAGACTCCTCCCCCCCTCTATCCAGACTCCTCCCCCTCTACCCAGACCAGATTGAAACGCCCAGCCTAGCAGGTCAGGAAGATATGTGGTGACACGGTGATGTGACTTCCAGGGTGTGTGTGTGTCTTCCAGACGAGAACCAGAACCCGTCTCCAGGGACCATCGTGCTGCTGGTCTGTCTCATCACCGCGGTCGTCATGGTGATGATGTGTCTGTGGCACTGCTCGGCTGTTCAGCAGAGGTGAGCAGACAGACAGCCGTCATAGCGGTGCAGACAGACAGCCATCATAGCGGTGCAGACAGACAGCCGTCATAGCGGTGCAGACAGCTGCATGGTGTAGCGGTGCAGACAGACAGCCGTCATAGCGGTGCAGACAGACAGCCATCATAGCGGTGCAGACAGACAGCCATCATAGCGGTGCAGACAGACAGCCGTCATAGCGGTGCAGACAGCTGCATGGTGTAGCGGTGCAGACAGCTGCATGGTGTAGTGGCCTGATGTTCTGCCCCCCCCTCTCCCTCCCCTCCCTCCCCAGGGTGTATCTCCTCTTCAACTGCCTCATGTTAGATATTGTTCCAGATCCCGCTAACAGCAAATGGGCAAAGGAGTGTGCCAAAAAGAAGGTACACACTTACACATTCTCCTAACAGACACACAGTAACCATAACACACTCCAACCCCAACACACACACCCCTAACCCAGAGGCTCTCTCCCTCCATGCCTGTAGGGGGAGCTGTTTGTGCAGGTGCCCCTGAGAGACTCCGACCTGAGCCAGGAGCCGGCCAGCGTGGAGGTTCAGCTGCCGGAGGACTGGGGAGGAGGGAGCTCTGACCCGGGCACCATCACCTCCGCCCCTCCGGGAGACAACACCTCCGAGCTCCCACCCCAGACGGCCCACCACCAGACCTCCTACCTCAAGAGCTTCTCCCAGCAGTCGGACGCCTCGGACCAGACGCAGGCGTCTCAGGACACGGCCGTGGTGTACGTCTCCGGCCTCGGGAACGAGGAGGAGGAGGAAGAGGAGGAAGAGGAGGAAGCGTTCTTCCCCTCCGCGCTCAGCTCCTTCATGGGAATCTCGATGGGGGGGAAACTGACCCTGGACGCCGTGAGGATCGACTGCAGCGACTTCCTGGAGTGACGAGCTCTCTCACACAGCATTCATGTAGCAGGTGCTTGTACCCAGACGTACGCGGGGAGATTCGAACCTGCAACCTCTTCGGTCTGATGACTAAAAGCTCTAAACGCTGAGCTACACCCGAATCCTCTGCTGACATTACCTCAAGACACACAGACCTCCCCGCGCGGACACCAGGCGCCCATGAAGACCACGGCAAAGAAGGACTACCATGCACAAATGAATCGACCGTCTTTATTTACCGACAGAGGTCTAGAATAGCAGGACTGGAATTCACACACTTGTAGAACCTGTGACTGCTCCACACATTGGATCAGGTATTAGTTTCAGAGTGACTATGCTGTGGTGTCCCTGTGGGAGGGGGAGGTTATTAGTCTCAGTACATGGGTGGAGTAACGAGTAAAGTCTGGTGGGGGGGGCTCCAAAGAACTGGGGGGTGAAGGGTGCCATGGTTACTATTACTGTACAGCGCCAGTTAAAGAGCTGTGTTTGTAAAGAGCTGTGTTTGGATTAGAAAGACAGGATTTGTCCGTAATCGCAGTCGCAGTCATGTGGACACGCCCCCTCTCCCCTCAAACCCTCCAGTCCTTGGAAAGCCTCGTTCAGCTAACAGAACTGAAGCTGTAACAGAAGTGCAATCGCTGGATTATAGCTTTAAACCCACCTGCACCCTCCCACAGATCCCTCACCAAGGGAAGAGTTTACCAGGCCTAGATTAAGAGGTATAGACCACACTTAAAAAAAGAAAACCCATATCTAAATTCCTTAACCTGAACTAAAGCAGTAACATATTCAGAAACCCCCAGGTCTTGAGCTGTGCAGCGCCTGGTTACAGCGCCTGGTTACAGCATCGGATCTCTGAGCAAGCCAAGGGGACACCACAAGCTAAAGAATACTTTTCTCATACTTATATTTGGAAATGCATATTTTCAAGCAGCAATACAAAAAAGTATTCATGAAGCATAATCTCTGAAAAAAATACTGTATGAAACATCCCTGCTACCTTGTTTAAGTATAAAACCTCAATAACTGAGAGAGCACAGAGTCCTCTGTTTACGGTTCATTTGTTTCGTTTTTTTTGTTTCATCTTTTTAAAATCGGTAAAATTCAGTCCTCAGAGTTGAGTGTCATACAGGATGACAGTCTTCTCCATCAATTCAATTTTGCTGAAGGATCCAAAACATGCAAGCCTCATGGAGAGGGGTCTGGGGGGCCAGGGGTCTGGGGGGCCAGGGGTCTGGGGGGCCAGGGGTCTGGGGGGCCAGAGTGGCAGGCTCAGGCCAGGGCAGGGAAGGCCTCTGGGTCATCCACGTTGGGCACAGACACACCGCTGGGCTGGAGGGGGAGAGAACACAGTCAGGTACCCTGCCTGGAGAGGTGAAGATGAGCTGCAAGGTTACCAGTGAGGTGAGGTGGATGTGTGCTGGGGGTTATGGGTGTGGTGTGTTGAGGTGCTGGATGGTGTTGAACTCGTTACCTTGTCAGGTCTGGGTCCGCGGGCTGGCCTGGATGCGGCCCCCACCTCACGGATGTCTCTGGGCTCTCGCTCGCGGCCCTCACCGCGTCCTCGGCCCCCCCGCCCCCCTCGGGGGCCCCCGCGCCCACGGCTCGGTCGACCCAGGTCTCCAAAGTTGATCTCCAGCTGGGCGGTGATGTCGTTGGCCGGCTTCCGGAAGTGGTGCTCATCCTCAACCTGAAACGACACCAGGGAGTCAAGGTGGCTGAGCTGTTAGGGATTCGGGCTAGTAATCTGAAGGTTGCCAGTTCGATTCCTGGCCGTGCCAAATGACGTTGTGTCCCTGGGAAAGGCACTTCACCCTGCTTGCCTCGGGGGAGAATGTCCCTGTACTTACTGTAAGTCGCTCTGGATAAGAGCGTCTGCTAAATGTAATGTAAATGTAACACCAGGTGAGGTGGTCAGGGGATGGTGTGTGTGTGTGTGCGTGACCTACCTTGGTGGTTTCTGGCTCCACCTCAGCCTCGATCACAGCACCTGGCTTCTTCTCCTTCAGGGGAAAGAAGAAGACATCAGATCATCAACACAGCTGCCCTTGGGCTAGACCCCCCCCTCACACGTCTGTGCTCATCTAGCAGACACTTATCCAGAGCGATGTGCCAAATACTGCATGTACGACGTCCAGCAGCAGGACCAGGGGTGCACAGTCCTAACAGTGTTTCAGTCCAGGAACGGGCTGTATTTCCCAGACGCAGTGCAACAATCACACTCTCAACTACAATGAAATATCTAGATCAGTGGTTCTCAACCCTGGTCCTCAAGTACCCCCTGTCCTGCATGTTTGAGATATTTCCCTGCTCCAACACACCTGATTCAAATGAATGGTCGTTAGCAGGCTTCTGCATAACTAGATAACGACCCATTCATTTGAATCAGGTGTGTATAAAAGACCTTGGGACTCATCGCCCTGATGAGTCCCAAGGTCTTTTATACACACCTGATGTAGGAACAGTGTGTTCACCAGCCTCACCTCGTCACCCTTGGACTTGTGCAGCACGTATCCCTTCTTCCATTGGCTGTCAGCGGCGCCCTCGTTGGCCTTGCGGATGTTGAACTCCACCTTGGCGCGCTCCTTGTCCTGCACGGCCTTCCACTCGTCCAGGGTCATCTCCTTGGCCTCTTCTTTCACTTCCTCCACCTCGTTCTCCCTGCGGCAGGAGGGGGGGGGTCAGCCTAGCCCTCACCAGGGTGTGCTAGGAAGTACCAGGGTGTGCTAGGAAGTACCAGGGTGTGCTAGGAAGCGCTAGGGTGTGCTAGGAAGTACCAGGGTGTGCTAGGAAGTGCTAGGGTGTGCTAGGAAGCGCTAGGGTGTGCTAGGAAGCGCTAGGGTGTGCTAGGAAGCGCTAGGGTGTGCTAGGAAGTACTAGGGTGTGCTAGGAAGCACTAGGGTGTGCTAGGAAGTACTAGGGTGTGCTAGGAAGCACTAGAGTGTGCTAGGAAGCACTAGGGTGTGCTAGGAAGCGCTAGGGTGTGCTAGGAAGCGCTAGGGTGTGCTAGGAAGCGCTAGGGTGTGCTAGGAAGTACTAGGGTGTGCTAGGAAGCACTAGGGTGTGCTAGGAAGTACCAGGGTGTGCTAGGAAGTGCTAGGGTGTGCTAGGAAGCACTAGGGTGTGCTAGGAAGTACTAGGGTGTGCTAGGAAGCACTAGAGTGTGCTAGGAAGTACTCTTACTTGTTCTCTGTGTCTGCTGGAGGACGCTCCTCTCCCTCTGGGGTTTCCTCCGTGACGTTCGATTGGTCCAGCTCTCCACTGCAGACACAGCAACATTCATCAGCTGTGACAAAGCCAGCTGCAGACCCTGTCTACTCCAGACACCTGGACAGGCTAGACCTCAGGCACCTGGACAGGCTAGACCTCAGGCACCTGGACAGGCTAGACCTCAGGCACCTGGACAGGCTAGACCTCAGGCACCTGGACAGGCTAGACCTCAGGCACCTGGACAGGCTCAGCTCACCTCATTTCATCCTTGACGGTACCCCAGTTGTGAGATCCACTTCCTCCACGCTTCTCTTCACCTTTCTGGCTGCTGAAACAACATGTGCTTTAGCTTGGAGCTGGATTCTAGGACCTACACAAACTATATAATATATCATGATGGAAGAGGCCAGAGTTTTAGAGAAAGAAAGGGGTTTGTAGAGACAAAAAAGAGACTAGGGTTGGAGAGAGAGAGAGTTGGGGGATGTAGAAGATGACGTACGATCGGTCGCTGCCGCTGTGTCTGTCGAATTCTCTCTTCCCCCGGGAGTCGAAGCCGTCGCTGCGGCCCATGCCCCGGCCTCGCCCCACACCACGGCCTCCACGGCCCCCGCCCCGGCCTCGCAGCGGCCTCTCTCCCACGGGCCTTCCAGGGGAAGACAAGACCAGGGTTAGAGGACATGGTAGAGGACCAAGGTTAGAACACCAGATGTAGATGGCACCGTAGAACACCACAAGTTTGATTAAAAGACATTCACAATGTGTAACATGATTGCTCATCGCTACAACAGACCTTTCAACACAGACAGTCAGGTCAACCCTCCCACTGGTTTACATGTCACACTTTAGGTTTTGCTTTTATAACAGAGGATCAATATCAGTATGAATGACTATTCCCTGGTAAGCTTAGTAGAAAGGTCCATATGTAGGTTTTGAAATTATTAAACGGATGTAAACAACCTGTCATTTTGTACAGCCAATGGGAGGGCTGTCTGGAGCCTAGGTATTGTGTCTGCCTGAGATGACCTGGTACCCTCCCCTACACCCTCAACACTCACTTCTCTACGGAGAACTCTCCTCCCTCGGGCTTGTCCTCGCCTCCGGCGGGCTTCTCAAAGCGCCGCTCGCGTGGGGGTCGTCTGTCTGGCCGTCTGTCTGTGGGGGGGCGTCCCTCCCCCTGCACCCCCTGCTGTGGGGCCCCTGCTGGGCCCTCTGGTCTACGGGGCACCCTCCTCACGCTGGGTCCTGCTATGCACCACGACAGACGACACGACACAGCTCATCAACACAGTCACACAATTCATGTATTCATTCAGCAGCGTATCCAAAAGGTGGGAGTGGGGGAGATTTGAACCTATGACTTTCTTGATAGGCAGTCAAAAGCTCTACATGTGAGCTATACTAGCCACATGCTGTCTCTATTAAACACATGACTGCTTGGCTGGGTACAGCCCTATCAGATAAGACAGTCACCACCGTTTCTATCTGATTGGATAGTGTGACCAGTCACTGGTCACAAGTCCCTCCCACGCCTAGATCAGACCAAAATAGACTCCAACATGCAGCAACTGGACACACTAACTGCACCTGTTCCATCTTCTCTTGTGAACTAATGTCGCCTTTGCCCCTGAACTGATACGCTTAACTGAAACGGGTTTTACGTTTTATTAAGAATATGGTACGTACTTATGGGTAACGCTCATGTTTTACTTTAAAAGGTACTCGCCTAGGGAGGAACGTACGTCAGCCAGTTATCTAGCCTAGCTGAAGGAGTGTTGACGTTTATGTTGTTACGCCCTTATCTCCAACCACGAGAGCTGTCACTACGCAAATTGAGATCATAGATTTGGTTTCACTTGTTACCACTGACCAACGAGCTAATCAAGATAACTAGATCATTTCCAACTTGCTACATAACTAGACTACCAGGTATGTATTTCCCGACAGGAACGATAGTAACAAACTACATCGTGTGAACTACAGTAGCTAGCTAGTTTATTTAAATCGCAGTCGTAGTTTATCAGCTAATTAAGTTAGGTTCGTTGTGGAACCTGTAGATTTGCAACTAGCAAATCGACATCTCCATACTGACGTACAAACCAGAAGCCTGTCAAATTACTTTGTTTAGCCAAACAAACAACAGGCTGTTACGATAGCTAATTAACTGTGCGAGACTAGCGAACCAACTTGACTGGCCCCATTTTAACAAGGCCTGCGTTGGTTGGCTGCAAAACAAGTTGGCCCACATCACTCAGTTTACCAAGGCGTGTAAACCACTATCACGCCTACCATGTAACGCCCTGCACACTATGGCAAGAAGTACGACTTGTTCACACTGTATTGTAATTAATAGACCAATTGACGCACAAAAGGAATCATGTTGACCTCATGGAGGCTTTAGAATCATAGCTAGCAAGACACTGTGTTAGCTTCGATGCAATTTGACAGTTTAAGAGGTCATATGGAATAGGCTTCCCTACCATCTTTCTTGAGAGGAGCCGGTGCCTGCGTCTCTTCCTTCTTAATATCAGCAAGAGGATTCTTTCTTTCTTTTTGTGTCTCCTTTTTCTGTTGCTTGGCAGCTTGTGCAGCTGTCTTGGCGGCACCAGGTACAGGAGTCTCCTTCTTCTTGTTAGCGGCCTCCTTCAACTGCTCGAAAGGATCCGACTCGTCGTCAAATAACTGGTCGAACCGATTGGTTATGGCGCAGCCAAAACCTTCTTGCATTTGTCCGGGCATGATGGCGCCCCTTCAGCAGGATTTTCCTCCGATTCTACGAGGCTTGGTGCGAACACTTCGCTAGATGATGCCACAAGATGGCTCGGAAAAGGACCGTCTTCTCTTCCGGCGTAAGTGACATCCGGTGCCTCGGTGATGGCGCCGGATGGGGCGTGTAGTTCTCAAACCAAAGAGTCTGTGAGGAAAGCGTTACAAAGCAGGCCCTTAAAAACTACGCTACCCACAACGACTTTCGATAAAGAAGTCAGACCCTTGTTTTGTTTTGTACCCAGTTGAAGTTGTGAAGCTCATTGTTATGCGTGAGAAAAGTGCGTGTCAGTGTTTAATCTGTAGAATATTCAGATGAATAAACATTTAAAAACACAGTGAAATGTTATGACTTTATTACAGTGTCACATTCTTAGTATACATTTTACGAGAATATGCTAAAGAGACAGGAACATTGGGGTACAGATTTGAGGGTAGATTCACAGTCTGAAGTGATCTGAAAATGCAGTTGCATTTTTAGTAGAGAAAGTTAATGCTTGGGTTCAGCGGGCTTAAAGGTCAGAGAAGGTCAACACCGTTCAACAGATGGCTAAGCAAAGGTTGATGATCAGCAATTCCTCGAATCCTTCTCCAAAGTCATAGTATGCTACAGGCTACTGCAAATGGAACAGTTCTGTTTTATGTCGACTATGATCCTAGCTGTGTAAGCTATGAGAATTTTGCTTCAGTGTACAAAGTAGGCAATATAGTATTGCAGGCTATACACAGTATGCCACTGTGAGCATGCCATGTCAAAGCCAGTCAAAACGGGTCAGATCCTTTTTTTCAGTAGCTTTATAAAGTGAGCATTTCATGCAAAATCTTATCTAAAAGAATATCATTCAACTTGCATTCAGAATCTAACTGAAACACAACAGACTGCGCAGCCGTGTATTTTTAGAACGCGCTGTTTACCTTTCCAAACGGATCTGTGAAAAGCGTATCCTACTCATCCATTACTGGACGGTTCATTCCACTGCGATGATGGTAGCAAACACACATCGTCACACACGCAACGCGCCAGGGCACCTGAGGTTACAACTGTGAATCTGTCTATTTCGATATTTTTAAGACCCGTTTGTCCTATTTCAAAATGCGACATTAGCCTGTTTCAATTTCTCTCTCTTTTGTCTCACTGTTTTGAGCAAGGAATCTCTTCATCGTGTCATCATCTGAACACTGAAAAGTACGGCAAGATGACATCTGCCGTCACCAAGGCAATGATCGAGTCGTATGCGCTCATGGTCATGGTAATGGGAACGTTTTTCGTATACTTCTGCGGCATGGTCTGGGCATTCTGCAACCCGAAACTCAGCGCTGCCGAAGAGGACGTAGCGGCAGACACGGACACGGCGGCAGAAGCGGCAGCTCCACAGCAACGTTGCTGGGCTTGCGATCAGATCGCTATGGAGACAATAAGCTATAACGATGGAGCGCATCCCGGGGCATCGCCTTCAATAGGGGACTGGATCGCTCGAAGTACTTACATCCATTTCTGGGGAGGCAGTGACAGCCTTTTAATGTCAGATAACGCTGGATTTCTTAGTGAGGAAAGCAGTCAACAATCAGCCATGTGGATTCAATAAAGACATGTTATGTAAGGATTGTATTTGATCAATATAAACCAATACAATGTAAAGTATTGGTTTATATTGTTATTTAGCTTTATCACAGTGTTTTACAGTGAATTAGCACAGGTTGCTGCAGAACAGATGCAAAACATCCAATATGTCACTGCTCTGTTCATATGCCAAACAGAAGTGATAAAAAAAATCAGTTAATTGAAATGTAGGCAAATTTTTTCTAGGTAATTTGACCTTTAGATTGTACCCAGTGCCCCGCAGAGAGAACTTCACATCGCACGAGACCCATGCTTCAAGAGCATCAACACACTCAAGTCATGACAGTAGAACATGCTAGATTATGCTTCACAAACAGTCGGTCTACGTTTGTTCATGTGGTTAAAGGTCACAGCAGTCACGTCCTGGAGGTGAAGCGCTCCTCCGTCAGTGTCCTCCCTGCTTTGACTTCCTGCTCCAATAACTTCTCATAAAGGCCCTCTGACATCTCATCATCAATATCCTTCTACAAGCCTACAGGACGTGAACAGGAATGACACAGAAGATCGATCGCATGTCATTGGAGCGTACTGAAGGACACTGAGAAATCGTTATTTGGAATGGATTAGAAACCCAAGCAATTACTCTCGTCAAAGACAGTGATCGCTCAGAGGCTAATTTAAGATACGGACAGACCATAAATCTTCAGATAAACCATTAGAATAAATTAACGAGTTATAGAAGACACACTTTTGTCATTTTTTAAATTTGTATTGTGCATGATAGATTTTGTACTCCTAAGAAAGAAAGCAGTGATTGAAAGTGTGTGTGTGTAACAGGAGGGTGGAGAAAACACCATGCATACTTGTGTCGTTGTTGCCTAGCCTCTCTGAACCTACCAAGGCCTTGAGTGTGTGTGGTCCAGGTGTGTGTGTGTCTGGGGGTCCAGGTGTGTCGGGATTAGAATTTGGGAGGAATAACCTGGATTCTCATTTATCTTTAATAATCTTCTAGAGCACGTATACAGTAGGCCGATGTATGCATTTTTACTGCCATTCATTTACTTCTTGATTATTTTCTTACTTTCCCTTTTGAAATCTTTAGTGTCCTGAGATTGCATTTAAAAGGAAGATACTGTAGATAAAAAGCACGTCTGTTGTCCTCCTGCGTGCTGCTTATCCTCCCTGCACATCCAAACACCTGAGCTCAACAGGAAGGTGGCAGGAACCCTCCTCAGACACCAGGACAACACCACCACATCCATTTTTAATGAGGACGGTTGCTAAGCGACGGTAAGGTAAGCTGGATCAGGTGAGGGGGGGAGGGAAGATATTCCGCTGATGAGGATATTTAAGGTTATCACAAAGTTGTTCAATTCCTGCTAAACTTTTAACCACGGATAAAAGTATCTTAAAACACATCAGTGTGTGTGTGTGTGTGTGTGTGATTACAAATCACAGCCCAATTGAACAAAAGTACCCATAATGCACTTCTTCAAATTGGTTAGTAGGTTGCATTACTATCACAAACTGCTGACAACAGCACAACTCACGACTGTAACTATTTTTCATGACTATCTCATGAAAAACTGCGACACTGGGTCAGGTGTTTTCAGAACGAAGCAAGGACATACAAGAAATGTCTAGATGATTTTATTTTCTCATTTGATCACAAGACTGATATCAGTTTTGTTCATTACAAAACTAATATTTGAATTTTAAAAAGGTTTACTGTATTTTGTACTGTGTAATAAATTCTATACAACTAACAATACATCTA